>NC_091470.1:17506523-17806523 GCF_036971445.1 Narcine bancroftii | reverse complement strand
TGCATCAGATGCAAGGATCAACAATGAGATAGACAACAGACTCGCCAAGGCAAATAGCGCCTTTGGAAGACTACACAAAAGAGTCTGGAAAAACAACCAACTGAAAAACCTCACAAAGATAAGCGTATACAGAGCCATTGTCATACCCACACTCCTGTTCGGCTCCGAATCATGCATCCTCTACCGGCATCACCTACGGCTCTTAGAATGCTTCCACTAGCGTTGTCTCCGCTCCATCCTCAACATTCATTGGAGCGACTTCATCCCTATCATCGAAGTACTCGAGATGGCAGAGGCCGACAGCATCGAATCCACGCTGCTGAAGATCCAACTGCGCTGGGTAGGTCACGTCTCCAGAATGGAGGACCATCGCCTTCCCAAGATCGTGTTATATGGCGAGCTCTCCACTGGCCACCGTGACAGAGGTGCACCAAAGAAGAGGTACAAGGACTGCCTAAAGAAATCTCTTGGTGCCTGCCACATTGACCACCGCCAGTGGGCTGATATCGCCTCAAACCGTGCATCTTGGCGCCTCACAGTTCGGCAGGCAGCAACCTCCTTTGAAGAAGACCACAGAGCCCACCTCAGTGACAAAAGACAAAGGAGGAAAAACCCAACACCCAACTCCAACCAACCAATTTTCCCCTGCAACCGCTGCAACCGTGTCTGCCTGTCCCGCATCGGACTTGTCAGCCACAAACGAGCCTGCAGCTGACGTGGACATTTACCCCCTCCATAAATCTTCATCTGCGAAGCCAAGCCAAAGATTAAAACAAAAAAATTTACGAAACTGGACCCAAATCTTTATTTTATGCTTCAGAACTGGGTTAAGATCTCGTCTATTAATTTTGGAGGTCGAAAGGGGTAGAAGAGCTCCCAGCTATGAGGCCAACAAGTGCCACCTTATTGAATTCCTCTCCAAATGTATCCTTATGGACATCCATATATGTCTGAATAATAAAGCATAAGGTCATATATCAGATATTAATAGGCCAATAATAAAATCTAAAATTAGGGAGACCCGTTCCTCTGTCTTTCTTTTGTTTCTACATAAAGGATTGCTCAATTTAGAATTTTTATTATTCCAAACGTAAGAAGTTATCTTAGAGACTACCTTGTCAAAAATATATTTTGGATGAAGGAAGCTGCTGCTTGACAAAAATATTAAAACTTTGGTAAAATTATCATTTTGATTTCATTAATAGGATTAACTAATGATAGGACCATTGGATACCATCAGGAAAGTGTTTCTATGTATATACTATCGGGGGAGGTCCTAAAAATTCTTGTAATTTAATACCCAAATAAGTAAATTGGTTCTTAACAACTTTAAAGGATTGTATAAATACTCCTGATTATTAATAGGAAAAAGTTCACTCTTATAAAGACTTTATTTGTATCCTGAAAATCTACTGAATTCAGAAAATAGGGGCAGCATAGAAGGAATAGATTTCTTTGGGTCAGAAATATAAACTAATAAAGCATCTGCATATAATAAAACCTTGTGTATCGTATCATCCTCTTGATACCTTGAATGTTATTGTCTTGAAGGGCAATAGCTAGAGGCTCCAGAGCCAAATTCAATAGCAAAGGACTAAGAGGACTAAGAGGACAGCCCTAAACAGCCTAAAATTAAGAGATTTTTGATTATTTGTTCTAATGTGTTTTTCTTCCGTTTGCAAAACCACATGATCCCTCAAATTTCAAAGAGCCTTGAATCATTGGGCACCAAAAAGATTAATCAGTTTCTGACCCTGGGCATCTGTTTCTTTTAAAGACAATGGTCCTTTTCGATTCCACAGCATCAGTCCAATTAACATCTACGTGATTTCTTCATAGGCATTCTTTAAAATGACAGTAGTTCATGAAGGCTTTCACCTTATGCTCTTGCATTTTAAATCAGATGTCTTTTGTGAAATGTAACTGAAATGTCTGTGAAGTGTACTTAAACTAAACACCCACAAAGATATATTTTTATCATAATTTTATTAACCCATACTGTAACAATACATTCCTATTCCCTCCAAGTTCATGCATATATCGAGAAGCCTCTTAAATGCTATTGTTGTATCCACTACCTTTTGCAGTCCGTTCCAGGTACCTACCACGAAGTCCTGCACATCTCCTTGAAACTCTTCCTCTTAAACAAGTGCCCTCTAGTGTGTGACATTTTTACCCTGAAAAATCGATTCTGGCTATATACCTTTTCCATTCCTCTTCTCATTTCATTAACTTGTATAAGGTCTCCCCAGAGAAAACAACCTAAGTTTGTCCAACCTCTCCCCATTGCTCATACCCTCTAATGCTGATTTATCTCTTCTGTCCCCTTTCCAGATTCTCCAAATCCTTCCTGTAATGGGGTGACCAGAATTGGGCACAATGCTCCAAAAATGGTCTGACCAAGATCGAGTTAGCTGCCAGATGACTTCCTCAATCTAATACACTTTGTGAATGAATTGATGATGACTTTAGTTAGTTTGGGTTAATACTTAATGATGAGATCCATGTTCCAGCCGTGTGAGACATCCTCAGAAGCCCAAGGGTATAATCTCATTGTTCTTGGAGAATGAACATGTAAATACACAAGGGTTTAAATGTTCCATTGGCCTTATCATCAGTTTTCACTTTCTGTAACTTGCAGTGAGTGGTTCAGGACAATGTTGTTCAGGCCATGTTGTCGGATACCTCAAGCTAGGAAATTTTGGAACGTGGTAAATTGACAAAGGATTACCACTACTTGCTGACAATAGTGGATGCAATCGTTTCCCATGCATTTGTTTATTCCATTACTTTCATGTGGTAAATGTCGGACACTGGCTTTACCCTCCCCTTAATTTGGTCTATGTGTCGTCTGAGTCCAGCGTGCTCGTTGAATGAAGTGATAGGAGAAGGTATTCAGTTTCACAATCAGTTTATTACATAGTACAAGAATAAAGCTTAACAGAGCTCTGGTTCAGTCATTAGTTCATAGATCACCTGGTCAGTGAGTTATTCCTCAAGACTGACCTCTACTGTCCAGTCTCTACAGTTTATATAGATCAACAATGTTACATTGACCACGAGTTGGCTTTCTTTGATAAACTCGTTGCATAAAATTTATCTCAAGCAATTTCCTGCTCTGCTCTGCAATTATCGATGGTGTAGACCTCCTATCTTAATCCCCAAGGCCACAACATCCTGTTGTTTTGATCAGAAGTCAATTCGTACCCCAGATAGTTCTAATTACTTCTTTGTTCTCATCTGACCATAGTCTTCTGTTCTAATCAACACCTCCCGTGTACCCTTATGACTTATCATTCCTACTAAATTGGTTTATCCATTTTATTTCTCTGACATTTTCAGTCATGGTACTCTTATCACTTATCCTTGCAATCCACTTATCTTCCTGTCACTGGCCTGTTTCAGAATAAATCACTGTCCCTATGGTTCCTCCAACCTCATCCTGTCTAACTTCTCCTATCTGCTATCCTTTTTCTCCCATGTGTGCTTTACAATGAGCAGTGTCACCTTGGGGATGAAAGTATTTTCTCTCTTTGTATTTGGAGGCAGCAAATTCGACACATACTATAATCAGCCAACTTTTCTACATACTGTGGCTGTTCCTTAATTGCATTAATATTTCCCTTAAACAGTATAATTGAAGTAAATAGTAAATTGTTACATAATAATGGATTAATGAATACATAATGAATAGTACATAGGCATATTTTCCATGATTACTTAACCCTTTGGTTCCAACATAAGATAGCAAATCACTGATTGATTTGCCTTCTGCCATCACACTGGCTAATCTTAACCTTACAGGCAGCTGGGATTATTTGACAGTTTTTAACAGTACATGCTACCGCTCAACAGGAAATGTTTCTTCTGAAGTTGACACTGAATTCTCAGAGATGTTGAATGATAGAAAATAATGAACCAAGAGTTGAGTATTAATTAAATGGCAATTAGACCTCTTCAGATTAATGAAAAACAGTGATAGAGTTTGCAAATGTGCTTCTCTGAAGATTACTTCACAATTCTTTTTTCTAAATTTTAATCGCATTTATTCAATTTTACAGCGGTTTTGCATTTAATTTAAATAAAACCGACGAGAAGAATTAGCTTCCAGGACCTGAACAAACAATATACAGTATCAGGTGGGGTGTGAGGGCAGAGTTGAGCATGAACTAAACTCAAGCTTGCTTATTAATGAAACTTTGTTAAATTCCACATCATTTGGCTAAGGTTTCAGAGTAAATGTGATTTATATTTTTTGAAAATAAGTAAAATTAATTGTCTTTTTAATTTGATTTGACTATTAATTTGGTGACATTCTAAATCCAGTACGAAGATTTGTGACGTTGGATCAACACTGATAGATTATGGTTGCACAGTACTGGGTGGAAGAATTAACGCACTGGGAAAATTAAATAATCCTACATCCAGAATAATGAGAGATAGGATGGGTTTTGGGCTGTTTGGTAACTTTTTAGCCCATCATCCTGTCAGTTTGATTTAATGCTTGTTATTGGATATTTTACCATGTCCGACCAAGGGAATTGAGTCCTTTCTAATGTCAGATTATATGATTGCTGTAGGAGCGTTGAGGAGAGAGGAGGAGTGACAGATGGGAGAGAGAGTGGGGAGTCAGAGTTAGTTTTAAAAAGAGTTAGAAGGGCAACAGAAAGGTTAAGCAGAGTGTTGATTTGTGGGAGTGAGTAATTGAGATTATTGGCAGAGCCAAATAAAAGGAGGAGTAACGAAAGAGGAGCAGCCGGTGAGGAGTGGAGCTTTAGGCTTTGATTTGAGAGGCTTCAGCCAGCTGAGGATGTGCTTGCTCCCACAGTGGTAAGACCAGTAAGTTTCTTTAATAAATTTAATTAACTTAGGAGTAGGTAATGGAGGCAGTGGTTGGGGCAGTCCAGTGCTCCGATTGTAGGATGTGGGAAGTCAGGGACACCATTTTGTTCCTGATAACTACACCTGCAAAAGATGCATCCAGCTGCAGCTCCTGACAAACCAAGTTAGAGACTTTGAGCTGGATGAACTTCAGATCTTCAGGGAGGCAGAGGTAGTGATAGGAGTTTCAGGGAGGCAGGTAGCTGAGTGACTATCAGGAGAGGGAAGGGGGAAGAGGAAGAAAAAGAAGAGCACCCCTGTGGCTATTCCTTTCAACAAGTATACTGTTTTAGATACTGTTTGGTGGGGGGGGGGGAATATACCAGGGACAAGTTGAGGTGGTCACATCTCCAGCACAGAAGGGAAAGGGGAAGAAGAGGAGAGTGATTGGGGTCTTGTTGGTTAGACAAGTGGATAGGAGGTTCTGTGAACAAGATTAAGGCTCCTGGATGGTATGTTGCCTCCCAGGTAACTGGATAAGGGACATATCTATTAGAGTTCACAGCATTCTGGAGGGGAAGAGAGAGCAGCTGGATTTCATGGTCCACATTACATAGATGGGGTCCTGAATAGAGAATATAGGGATTTAGGAAGGAGTTAAAAAAGCAGGACTTCAGGGGTGGTAATCTCAGGATTTTTGCCTGTGCCTTGCACCAGAGAAGGTAGAAACAGGAAGATGTGGCAGTTGAATACATGGCTGAAGAGTTGGTGCTGGGGCATGGGTTCAGATTTGTGGATCATTGGGATCTCTTCTGGAGAAGGTCTTACCTGTACAAAGGACAGGCTGGATCTGAACTGGAGGGGGACCAATATCTTGCCGGACAGGTTTTCTAGTTGTTGGGGAGGGTTTAAACTAGTTTGGTGGGGGTGGGGGTGGGAATCAGGATGTCAGGGCAGAGATTAGGGTAGAAGGACAAAAGCATGATGCTCTATGAGGAAGGACAGGCAGGGGACAAAACATAAAGGTAGTGGTTAGAAGATATGAAATATGTCTATTTCAATGCTAGGAGTATTAGAAATAAAGGGGATGAACATAGATCAGTACATGAAACTATGATGTTGTGGCTGTTACTGAAACTTGGCTGGAGGAAGGGCAGGATTGGCTGATGCAGGTATTGGGGTTTAGATGTTTTAAAAATGATAGGATGGAAGGTAGAAAAGGGGGGGTGGAGTAGCATTGCGAGTCAGGGATAGTATCACAGCTACAGAAAGGGAGGGCACTGCAGAGGCAGTGTCCACTGGAGTTGGTGTGGGTGGAATTCAGAAATAGGAAGCGAGCAATCACTGTGCTAGGAATAGTCTATAGGCCCCCAGTTAGTCCTTGAGACACCAAGGAGCTGATAAAGCAGGCAGATTTTGGAATTTGGTGGGAAATACAGGGTTGTAGTTATGGGTGATTTCAACTTCCCTAAATATTGATTGGCATCTACTGACTGCAAGATGGATAGTTGGGGCTGAATTTTTCAGGCATGTATAAGAAGGATTCCTGACACAGTATGTGGACCAGCCAATGAGAGGTGAAGCCACACTGGATCTAGTTCTGGGGAATGAACCTGGTCAGTTGGTAGACCTCTCAGCGGGGGAGGATTTTGGTGAGAGTGACCACAATTCCCATAAATTCAACATAGTTCTGGAAAAGGATATAAACAGTCAAACTGGGAAGGTCTTCTGTCCTTCTCAGTCTTCTGTCCACAATATATAGTTCTCTGAAATCATATGATGTGACATCATCACAGTTTTAGTTTCATTTCTGCAAAACTTCCTGCCTTTCTGCAAAACTTCCTGCTTTTCTGCAAAACTTTCTGCCTTTCTTCAAAACCATTCTATATTCATAACAGCCCCTGACCTCATCTCTGTTCAAGAGGCTTAAGTGGTTTGTTTCTGGAAGGTCATTCCAAATGATACTTGAGGTTTGAAACACCTGCGAGCATAATGATGATTGTACCTACAAATTTCTTTTAAAAACCACGCCAATTCACAACTAACTTACTAAGAATACATATGCCATATTTTAACTCTATAAACTTATTTTACTAAGAGATTTTTTACATGAAATGTAGCTTAACGTTAACCTAAATCATTGCACCCTTCTACATACACATGGATGAAAGAAAAATAGAGGGTTATGGGGTAGGGAGGGTTTAGTACCTTTTTTTTAAAAGGAAGGAACATATGGGTCAGCACAACATTGAGGGCTGAAGGGCCACTATTGTGCTGTATTGTTTTATGTTCTATTTTGAACATTCCTTGTGCAAGTATTTAGTAGCTCTCCCGACTCTTTCTTTCCTACTGTTGGCAGACTCCTGAATGAACCACAGCACAGTAGAATTATGCTGCCTTTGCTCCATAACAACTGATCTCTTTCTGTATCTCTGTGCTTTACTTGTATAATGTTTGAGATGTCTTCTCATCTGCTTGAAAAACAACCTCTATCGCTGCATTTTTACTACATGTAACAATAAAAATGAACTTGAACAAAAGATGCGTGTGTGTTTGTGAACGGACACTTGTACACCAATCTCACTGCATTACAGGGGAGGAGAGACACTTTCAAAGCAAGAAAGATATGAAGAGGAAGCATGAGAAAACACTCTACTAAGCAGATGAACAGAGAAAATTGGACAAACCCAAAATCAGAATGCACAAATACACACATGCACAGAAGAAGGAGAGAAAGCAAGAGACAGGTAAAGAGAGATTGAAACAAAGAGTGTAGGAAACAGAGAAAGGTTGGAAGTGGTAAATCGTGGAAAGAGTGTATGTACTCAAAGGAAAGATAAATATCGAACATAGTGCAAGTAAATTAGGGGAATATAAAAACCAAGGAAGAGAGGAAAAGACAGTGAGGAAAAGATCTAAGAGAAGAGGAAATGTGAAAGAGAGAGAAATCTATTTGGAGCAGCAAGCAGTTTGTCAACTTATCAGTTAATATGGCTCTTATGGTGAAGATATGTTGCCAGTGTCACCACTTGAAAAATAATTGTTGTCCAAGGTCACCGCTTTGAAGCAAAACGCGGACATTAAGCAGACGAACTGTAGAAATAAATTTCTTCTGATATCCACAGCACTGATGTGTTGATTAGATTTCCCTCCGTATGGCAGCCAGGGAACTCTCAAAGCTGAGTACATTTAGAATCAAAAGTTGTTACTGGTCATAATGATTGAGCAGTGACTTCATTGTCATAAAGACCCCCCTGGTGAACTGTCTACTGCAGGGAAGGAAATCTGCCATTCTCACCAATTACATGATTCCAGACCCACCAATACAGCTCACTCTTCCCTGCCAAGTAAAATTGTCAAACAAGCCACTCAGTTCAAGTTCACCAAAGAGCAGACTGCTGATCAAACTCAGCAGGTCAGGCAGCAGGCGTTTTGGGTCAAAACAGGGCCCTTTCAGCGTTAGAAAGCTCCTTGGGATGTCCTGAGGTTGTGAAGAGGATCACATGTTATTCTAATGCAATGGCAGAAAACCTGGTAGAATAAATTTGAATTAAAGAGAGAACATAAGCTTGAACAAGACAAAAAGAAAAGTTGTGATGAAAGGGTGCTCCAGTTTCCTCCCTATAATCCAAAGATGTAATGGGGCTTGTAGGTTAACTGCTACATGGGTGTATATGGGTGGCACAGGCTCGTGGGCCTATCACTGCTGTATCTCAATTAATCATTAACTTAAACATTTTTTTTCCTACTGCTGCTGCTTAAGGATTTCCAGCATCTGTTTTAGTGTTTCTTTTTCATTATTTATGGGTGGAAAAATCAGCATTTTTTGCAAATGCTTTTCTGGAAAGAGATTTAAGACTGAGCTCTCGTGAGGGCAACTTTCTCCAGAGAATGCACAGCACAATAGAATGCTCAGGGGTTTAAGGGTATGTGTGAGCATTGCCAGCTCAGCCATTTCTTTTCACTTTTATTGAGAAGAAAATTGACAACTGATTTACTGCCAAAGCTCCTGTTTATTCAATTCTCAAGATAAATGGATTAGGATACAATTCTATAATTTAAAAAGCGCATGTGTTCAGCAGTTGGTTGGGTGGATATGACGCTCTCCTGCTAAATTGCTGGGTGAATCGGTGCACAATTGCTGCTCCCACCTGGGAACAAAGAAATTCAGAATTTGGTTGTTTGTTTCTGGCTACAGGTCACAAGCAGTTCATGTTATGATACTTTGCATCCATAAAATCATCCACTGGGCGCTAGATTTTCTGATTTTGGACGCTATTATTGACCAATATAGATTATCAATGCATCAGATTTTATCTGTTCCGTTTGACAGGTAAAATGGAGAACAGTTGTGGTTGTCGAAGGTCAATGATCTCAGACCCAAAACATTGGCATGGGAGTTCTACACAAAAGTTCTTTAGCACAAGCACCTTCCTTTGCTTTGTTGGTGATCTTTATTTTATCATCAGATCAGACCTGGGGATATTTTGTTTTGATTGCACAATGCTCATTTCCATCCACAGGTCCATGGGTAATGTAGATCATGCGCAATCACGTGCACCCATAATTGGATCTTTGACTTCTTCATCAGAAGACCACAGTCAGTATAAATCGGAAAGGTCTCCTCCTCACTGACACTCAACACAGGAACATCTCAAGGAGGCATGCTTAGCCCACTGCTCTACTTGCTCTACCCTCGTGGCTGTATGGCTAAGTCCAATTCAAATACTGTCCACAAATTTGCCAAAGGTCATCAGTGGAATCACAAATGGTACTCAGGAAACCTACAAGAGGAGATAGATCAGCTAGTTGAGTGGTGTCACAGCAACCTTGCACTCACTGTTAGCAAAACCAAGGGAACTGATTGTGGACTTCAAGAGGAAGTCAGGTGAACACTGTAAGGTAAAACATCATGAGATGGGAATGTGTAAGGAGTTACCCTGTACAGGGCTGTAACAAGAAGGGGAGGTGTCCTTGTACTCCTGTTAGGTAAAACATCATGAGATGGGAATGTGTAAGGAGTTACCCTGTACAGGGCTGTAACAAGATGTGAATGCATCCTTGTACTTACAAGATAAGAAAGACATTGATGGATTGAGAGGCAGGAAGCTAGCAGGGAAAGGATAGCAACAGTTTTAGTCATTGGACAAGTAATGATATGATGATGTTCTAAGCATGTATCCAAGGGTATAAAAAATCACCATTTTGCTGATAACGGCAGAATGCATTCTCCGACTAACATGGTTAGTCGCAAGTGTTACAATCCGGTAATAAAGAACAAAGAACCCTGATTTCGACTCAGTCTGGTGTTTGTCTCACTCATTCATGAACAAAGCAGACCTAACATCACGAACTACTCCTCATCAAAGGATCAGCAGTGAAAAGGGTTAAGAGCTTTAAGTTCTTCGGTGTCAACACCTGAGGATCTGACCTGGGGCCTCCACACTGATGCAATCATGAAGAAGGCTCGCCAGCAGCTATACTTCTTTAGGAGTTAGAAGAGAGTTGGTTTGCTATCAAAGACTCCTGCAAATTTCTACAGGTGTACCCTGAAGAGCATCCTGATTGGTTGCATCACTGTCTAGTATGGAGGTGCTAATGCACAGGACAAGAATAAACTACTGAGAATTGGGAACTCGACCAATGCCATTATGGGCGTCAGTTTCCACTCCACTGAGGACATCTATAAGAAACGGAGTCTTGAGAAAGCAGCCTCTATCTTCAAGGACCACCACCACCCAGGCCATGCCCTCTTCACACTGCTAACATCAGGAAGAAGGTACAGGAGCCTGAAGATGAACAGCCAGTGGCACAAGGACAGCATTTTTCCCCTCTGCCATCAGATTTCTGAATGGAGAATGTAGCACAGACACCACCTCACTTTCTTTTATTTTTGCCCTAATTTATTTATATTGAAATGTAATTTTATAGAATCTTTGGCTTGGCTTCGCGGACGAAGATTTATGGAGGGGGTAAAAAGTCCACGTCAGCTGCAGGCTCGTTTGTGGCTGACCAGTCCGATGCGGGACAGGCAGACACGATTGCAGCGGTTGCAAGGGAAAATTGGTTGGTTGGGGTTGGGTGTTGGGTTTTTCCTCCTTTGCCTTTTGTCAGTGAGGTGGGCTCTGCGGTCTTCTTCAAAGGAGGCTGCTGCCCGCCAAACTGTGAGGCGCCAAGATGCACGGTTTGAGGCGTTATCAGCCCACTGGCGGTGGTCAATGTGGCAGGCACCAAGAGATTTCTTTAGGCAGTCCTTGTACCTTTTCTTTGGTGCACCTCTGTCACGGTGGCCAGTGGAGAGCTCGCCATATAATACGATCTTGGGAAGGCGATGGTCCTCCATTCTGGAGACGTGACCCATCCAGCGCAGCTGGATCTTCAGCAGCGTGGACTCGATGCTGTCGACCTCTGCCATCTCGAGTACCTCGACGTTAGGGGTGTGAGCGCTCCAATGGATGTTGAGGATGGAGCGGAGACAACGCTGGTGGAAGCGTTCTAGGAGCCGTAGGTGGTGCCGGTAGAGGACCCATGATTCGGAGCCGAACAGGAGTGTGGGTATGACAACGGCTCTGTATACGCTTATCTTTGTGAGGTTTTTCAGTTGGTTGTTTTTCCAGACTCTTTTGTGTAGTCTTCCAAAGGCGCTATTTGCCTTGGCGAGTCTGTTGTCTATCTCATTGTCGATCCTTGCATCTGATGAAATGGTGCAGCCGAGATAGGTAAACTGGTTGACCGTTTTGAGTTTTGTGTGCCCGATGGAGATGTGGGGGGGCTGGTAGTCATGGTGGGGAGCTGGCTGATGGAGGACCTCAGTTTTCTTCAGGCTGACTTCCAGGCCAAACATTTTGGCAGTTTCCGCAAAGCAGGACGTCAAGCGCTGAAGAGCTGGCTCTGAATGGGCAACTAAAGCGGCATCATCTGCAAAGAGTAGTTCACGGACAAGTTTCTCTTGTGTCTTGGTGTGAGCTTGCAGGCGCCTCAGATTGAAGAGACTGCCATCCGTGCGGTACCGGATGTAAACAGCGTCTTCATTGTTGGGGTCTTTCATGGCTTGGTTCAGCATCATGCTGAAGAAGATTGAAAAGAGGGTTGGTGCGAGAACACAGCCTTGCTTCACGCCATTGTTAATGGAGAAGGGTTCAGAGAGCTCATTGCTGTATCTGACCCGACCTTGTTGGTTTTCGTGCAGTTGGATAATCATGTTGCTCCCTCAACAGCCCCTAAGGCTAGAGCTGGATGAGGTTCCCACCCTGGATGAGACATATAAGGCAATCGAACAACTGAAAAGTGGCAAAGCAGCAGGTATGGATGGAATCCCCCCAGAAGTCTGGAAGGCTGGCGGCAAAACTCTGCATGCCAAACTGCATGAGTTTTTCAAGCTTTGTTGGGACCAAGGTAAACTGCCTCAGGATCTTCGTGATGCCACCATCATCACCCTGTACAAAAACAAAGGCGAGAAATCAGACTGCTCAAACTACAGGGGAATCACGTTGCTCTCCATTGCAGGCAAAATCTTCGCTAGGATTCTACTAAATAGAATAATACCTAGTGTCGCTGAGAATATTCTCCCAGAATCACAGTGCGGCTTTCGCGCTAACAGAGGAACCACTGACATGGTCTTTGCCCTCAGACAGCTCCAAGAAAAGTGTAGAGAACAAAACAAAGGACTCTACATCACCTTTGTTGACCTCACCAAAGCCTTCGACACCGTGAGCAGGAAAGGGCTTTGGCAAATACTAGAGCGCATCGGATGTCCCCCAAAGTTCCTCAACAATTTTATAGAATATTGACACTGTAAATGCTGCCACAAAATAATGAACCATGACAGTAAATTATGATTCTGATTTTCACCTGGGAAACAATACTCATGCCACAGAAGTGGCAGATACCATCTACAAGTGAGAAAAATCCAACAATATCCATTCGCTATTCAATGATACTACCATGATCTCCACTGTCAAAATTCCGTCTTTCGGCTCCGATGTAAAATGAACCAATCATATAAATAGTTTTTATATGGTTACAAGGCTTGGTTAATAGTTGTGCTTCGGGTAGCAGTTGACTCATTCTCTGGTGCTCTGAGGTTTCTCACCAGGTACAAAGCAAAGATGTGATGAACATTCTTGTGCAGAAGGGTGCACTATAGAAAGGATTTACACCGAAAATCTGATTGTGAATGAGATCAACTTCTTTGTTTGTTTTGTACAATTTGTTATATTTATTTCTCGGTTTTAGAGATGACTTTTCTGTATTTATGCATTTTGAGATGTGGAGTGATAGCTCAGTCAATAGCCCCTTTCACTCTTGCGTCCCACTAAATCGGCCGTTCAGTGTCCGGGATAGGAATGGGGATTGACTTGACCACTCCTAACTGGGACACTGAACACTTTCACACTTGCAAGGAGCCATCCCCAGGGTTAGGACTTTTCTACCTACTACTAGTGATGTCATGAACATTGAGCAATGGTGGACCTACCCTAAATCCTGATCAATGTTTTATGATCTTGTATTTGAACAAAATTAATCATGCCAAATTATAACATAATTAAGTTTTATGTACAGCACAGTATGAGCCCTTCAGCCCCTGTTGTTATGGTGCCGACCTATATAAACCTTTATAAGGGACCGTGAGAAAGATCTTGCAATAAATAGCAATAGCGGACAATTTTTAAACAGCATGGAAAGTTGTATCACACAAAATCACACCTGTCCTCCCAGAATTTCATGCGACAGAGAAAGGGCTGTGCCATTGGCTGCATACATGGAACACTCATGGGTGGGGGGGGGGGGCGGTGTTCTCTGTCGCATGGCATTCTGGGAAGTCAAGTCGCCATTGCTTTTTTCCCCCCTGTCTTTATAAATTATGCACATAGTGCTACCAACTTTATCACACTCTTTAAAAATTGTCTGCTATTTATTTCCTCTCTCTCTCTCCACGCCCCCTGGTGCGACTTTCCCACAGCAAATTTTCTACCTTAATTTTCATCTTTCTTTTTGATCCTGTACTCATGCAAAAATTTGGGTCATTTCAATCCCACAATACACTTGCCTGATTGCAATGCCAGTGTCTGCAGACACCAGGGATTGTACTAAGGGTCAAGGATGTCTCATGCTGGCATTGAGAAGATTTTCCTTTCACATTAGACACTTTAAAGGCCGATTGGCCATTAATTCCTGGGACCACTTGCGAGTGTGAAAGAGGCTAATGAGAACACACTGTCTCATGAAACGAAAGGTTGCAGTCCAAAAAAAAGGCAACTATTTGTTTAAGGGAGGCTGGGAATTATTGGAGCTGATAATATAAATCATTACATTAGGGCAGGAAAACAAAAGTAAAATTACAATCGTGCAATGGTGTTAGAGCAGTCCCTAATTAGTGCATCAAGGGTCTGGTAACTGTTAGAAAGAAACTGCTCTTGAACTTGGAGGTGTTGGACTTCAGACTTTTTACTTTCGACTCAGAAGGTCAGGGAGAGTTAATATTTCAGGAAAGAGAAAAACAAGTTTCTGACGTTTCCATTTTTTGCTTCATTTCCCCACAAATAGTCCAGTAGATATTATCTTAAGAGCACATAAAAATATAAAGAGTGCAATCAGAGTGGGGTATTTGGCCCCTCGTACATGTTCTGGTGTTTAAATTGTGGCTGAAATTTCACTTCAGCATCACTTTCCTATACTTACCTTTTATCCTTTTATAAAATCTAATGATCTATGCTATCTGTTTTGATTACACTCAGTGTCTCAGCTCCCTCTATCTTCAATGAATTTCACTCCACTGGCCTTTCACCCACTCCAACCGGAACCTGAAGCTTTCCATTCATTTTGCACCAATCCCAACTTTATCATTTAACCCACAGACAAAGGAGATGCTGATGTGGAGTGGTGCATTGATCTCCACCTTGCAGCAGTTGGAAGGCAGCTCTTAGAATCCTCCTCATAGCTATCTGTAGGACAGAGTCCCATCAACTATTGGCTGGCAACTGTCTCCCATACCATCATGGGAAGTGATGTTGAGGGACTGGTGAGACCCCACTTGGAGTATTGTGTGCAGTTTTGGGCTCTTCATTTGTGAAAAGATGTGTTGACATTGGAGAGGGTTCAAAGGAGATTCTCTAGGATGACTCTGGGAATGAAAGTGTTAAGAGGAGCATTTGACAGCTCTTGGTCTGTACTCATTGAAATTTAGGAGAATGCGTTGCGGGGTGGGGTAGAATGTTGGAAGCATGGATGGAATAGACGTAGAAAGGTTGTTTCCCAAGGTGGAGGGTCTTGGATAAAAGGGCACAACTTCAGGATTGAAGGGTGTCTGCTCAGAACAGAGATGCATAAGAATTTCTTCAGCCGGAGGGTGGTATATCTGTGGAATTTGTTACCACGGGCATTTGTGGAGGCCAGAACATTGTGAGTATATTTAAGACAGATCAATTCTTGATTAGACAGGACATAAGGGGAGAAAGCTGAGCAGTGGGGCTGAGTGGGAGAAATGGATCAACTCATGATTAAATGGCAGGGCAGACTCAATGGGTTGAATAGCCTCTTTCTGCTCCTATGACATGGTCTTGATCACTTCAGGAGATCTCTCTCCAATCTCCTTCCTACTTTGTTTCTATCACCTTTCCAAGACTTAGAAGCAGAACTGCCCTGGCAGTTTCATTTTTTTAATGTTTACTCTTGCTCCATCAAGCATACCTCCTCATATCCTCTTATTCTACCTACATCTTCACCATTATAATAGGCCCCCAATGCCACGTCTCAACTAGAATTTTCTGTCCTGATGGCAACTCATTTTTAAAAAGTGGTGGTGCCGCTGTCAATGGTGTGGACCCACTGAGAGCAGAGTGTGAAGGCTCAGTGTTACCCCGCAGGGTCCTAACTTACAGTCCAACTGCTGTCGACTCTGTGCAGGCTTTCAGCGACTTATTAAAGTAACTGCCATGTTTATTTTAAAATCTCACAACCGTTAGGCCTAGCCCAAGCTGGTGCACCTTTGTTCAGCAGTGGCCTCGAGGGGTTAGAGTCTCTGGGGAAGCTGAGGACTGGCATAGGCAACAGAAGCTTGTTTGAAAAGGAGAAGCAGAGGAGATGATCCACAGGACAGTGACCACAGCAGTGACCAGTGAGGGGCTCTGAGGCTGAAGAACACATAGGTGGCAGGCTGTTGGTAACTTGAGGCGAGAAACCATATAGGATGTGTGCTGCTGGTGACTGTGGTCAGAGGATTCACACGAGGCTATGGACCGCTGGAGACTGGCTCGAGACTGGCTGAAGGGGTACCAAGTGTCAGAACTGGGATGCGAGTGGGAGCTGAAGGCTTCTTGATCGTGTCAGAGGTGGGTTCCTGATTGTTTGGACTGAAGGCTGCGTGTCTGCAGAGGTTGTGGGAGCACTGGAGGCGAAGCCATGAGCATTCATTGAACCTGAAGGGACTCTCTATTGCTTTTCTTTCTCTGGTTGCACAGGGCGTTGGGAAATTTCTGAATCTTTGTCTCCCATACGATAGATTAAAGGAAATTCCATGTAATACATGATCACATTTTCTGTTTTTCTACATGACAATAAAATAATCTTAAATCTGTAATTCCCTGTTTTCTCTCTCCCTTCTTTCTGAAATAAAATATATATTTAAGTGATGTACCACAGAAAAAGTAAATGAGTAAACTGGCAGAATTCATAAGTGATTGAAACTATTACAGAAATGAAATTAATGAACATGATAAGGTGAACATTTTGAAGCTAATGGTATCAATGATGTGATCTGCATGCAACGTCTGGTAACAGTGTTCATTCGTCCATGGAGCTACCATTACCAGTAGATTTAAGTGCTGCATTGGTTTTCACTCTGCTGGCTACAGTTTCTTGGGAAATGATTCCATTAATCTTTCAGTGTATTTACATTCTCTGCCTGCTTGAATAATAAGTTGTCTGCCATTTCCAGGTTGGGGTGAATGCTTTCAGAAAAGTAACTTGGGAAACTGCAGTCCAACTGATTTTTAGGCATTGATTTCTTTGATTCATGCTTCTGTTCTCACCCAAGACCTTTCTTGGAGTCTTTATCCAGCACTTGGTGACCTCTCCCATTGTGCTCGATTTATCGTCATCTCAGAAAGCCATCTGGATGATTCTGTTTGCATTAGCGATATGAAAAAACTACAGTAAAACGCCTGGTATCTGGAATTCAACCAACTGGCAAAAAAGAGGAAAATTAATTCAAAAAAATTAAATAAATAAGAACAAAATAATAGGTAAAAAAATACGTGAGTTTAAAATTGTGAAAGCAACTGTTCTCTGAAGACGCAAATAAACCTTTGGTGAAGATGGGAGCAAATATTTAGACAGCAGTGTGTCTTGGTCGTGCTTTTATCATAGCAGCTGTTTGAATAAAGTTGTGTGAAACAACTAAGAAGTCTCCCAGGAAGAAGAGCGGGTTGATGCTGCTCGTTGCTGGGGTGACTCTCTTAAAGTGTCTCCTTATCCCTGCTTAATAAGAGAAACAAGCCCAGAGAACTTCAAAACCCAGCAGCAATAGAAATTCACCAGGACAAATAGTTACTGAAACAAAAGTTGCTTTTAATTTTCTTTAAACATAAAAACAGGATCAAACTTTAACTTATACTTCTATCAGAACTTGTACCTCTGGTACGCCGGAGTAAACTGTTTGTCCAAACCATACTTATAGCTAATACTATGTAGTCCAAGGAACATCTTTTAGGTTTCTTTTGTTGCTTTCAAGGGTCTATGGACCTGCTCTCCTATGCTCCTTTGTACATCAGTGGACCTGTTATTTACTGTATATAGTCCCCTTATATTTAATCTGCAAAAGTGCATCACCTCACACTTGTCTATAGGCCCTTTTAAGCAAGGAAAATGCGTGACTGAAAAGCCGGAGGTTCTCTGCCCTTGTGTCTAGAGACTGAATGCTCCATGGCCGGGCCGGGCGAGCCAAGGAGCCGAATACAACCCTTCTCGGGGAAGGATAATTGGCAGAGTTTAGCGCTCCGCCACCCCACATTAATGTACAGCCGCTGCAAGCGGTTGGGTAGGGGTAGGCTGATAAAGCCATGACCCACTCACCCCTCTCCCTCCATAACCACCTTAGGGCCTTCAGCATTAAAATAATGCTTAATTGTCACCAAAGAAATTCTGGCCACTGCTGACCACCAGCACTTCCCCACTGAGGCCCCGCTCATCCTGGGAGCCCAAGGGTCCCGCTCCTGCCTGGGAGCCTGATGTCCTTGGTCAGTTCAGCTCCAAAAAGATTTTGGACAACTGAGGATTTCTGACTTGTTTTGGATATCCTTGTTTATCCAAAAAAATTTAAAAAAATTTGGATAACTGAGGATTTTGGAGAGTCCGATTTTTGGATAATCAAAGTTGTACTGTATAGTACTTTAGAGGCATTGTAAGAGTAAGTCTCAAGCATCCGGAAAATTCACTTATCTGGCATATATCAATCCCCATAGGTGCTGGATACCAGTGGTTTTTACTGTATCTTGTTGATTCCACTTAAAAACTGTATTTAATTCAGAAGTTATTATTGAATCTGTTTGTGCCACCTTTACAGTGCACCTCAGATCAGAACCATTCTCTTCACCATCTCCTGGATCTTTTTAACCAATTTCTATTAATCTGCTTATCTAATTGCTGTTGACAGAAACATTTTCAGTCTATCTAGTTTGATCAAAACCCCATGTAATTTTGAACATATCTATTACATTTTCCAACACCCTTCTCTGCTGTGAAAATAATTGCATTTCCCCTGATAAAAATAACCAAAAAATTGCCAGTTTCTGCTTGACAAATTTGCTGGAGGCATTTGCTTCCTCTGCAGAGACCTGACACTTGCAATCAACTAAAATATGTAAATGAATGAGATGGGATTACAAACGATGGCCCTTTATTTCATGTGGGCAAGTAAATGAAAACATTTTGAATTGGGAATCACGTCTGGGCATTTACACCGGTCTTGGTATTTTCGTGCAGGGGCGATGGCATTTGTGATTGTGTTGTGACAACGTGTAAGTGGATGGTCACAAGATAGAGGAGCAGAAATGGGCCAATCGGCACATCGAGTCTGCTCTGATGGTCATAACCAACATCACAATGTGGGAAATAAGCCTGGCCAGATGATTGGAGTTTTATCATTGGAATTATTTATTCATCACAGGTACCAAAACCAGTAAGAAGCAAAAGGTAAAACATAACCACAAATAGACAAATAAATAAATGTGGGGCATAGTATGGGGTCAAATTGTGTAGGGCATGGAAAAAGCACAAAAGAGAGTGTAGGAAACGGGAGGTTAGTGATAAAATACATTCCAAGGGCACCATCTTTCTCAGTGAAAGATTTATTTAAGGACCTGATAAAATCAAGAAAGAAATAGTCCCTAATATCTGGAGGTTCAGGTTCTCAGGCATATATTCTTCTGCTATCTGATAGAAGGGGTACAGATTCATGTCTCAGGGTTTTGACGTGAGTCTATTTGGTATTGGGATGTTCATGGCAGTGCTGTTATCAATAACCATGGGTCAGACATAGGTGTCCTCATTGTCCAGGTTTACCAGGACAGTGTTGGGTAAAGGAAATGGCATCTGCTGTTGACTGATTGTGACAGTATATGAATTCTTGTGGATGAAGTTTGGATTGTAAGGCTGGAGTTAATGTGGGCCATGACTAAACTTGCAGTGCATTACATCATGATGGATGTCCTGCTGGCCTTTTGTTGGTTCTACCTGGTTTTCTCATATAGATCAGGGACACCTGACTTCAAAAGGGAGTAAATCACATCCAAGGTTTATGGTTGAGGAAGATATACAGTGTTTGATATGCAGACCTCTACACATTTATTGTTTACTCCTTAAATGTTAAGATAGTTATGGGGAAAGATAAGTCTGGCCCTTGGGGAGAAATTGCCCAATTGGCGGAAAGTAAACAACTACATTACTGGGCAGGAGCTGGAGAGAGTAGATTGGAAATAGCTATTATTAGGCATTACATTAAATTTAGACATGCTGCCCAGTAGCAGCCATTTTCGCCCATGAGTCCGTGCTGCCCAATTTACATCCCATTAACCTACACCCTCAATACGTTTTGAATGGTGGGAGGAAGCCAGAGCTCCTGGAGAAAACCCACGCGGACACAGGGAAAATATACATACTCCTTACAGACAGCGCAGGACCCGAACCCCAGTCTGGATATGATCACTGGTGCTGTAAAGGCGTTGTGCTAACCGCTACGCCAACCATGCCGCCCCAGGTAGTTCACAACCAATAATGTGGGAGTAATTCAAAAGCCAGCTGATGAGAATTCATCATGTTCCAGTGAGGAAGAAAGACAAGGAAGGCAAAGTTTTCCAACAGATATCAGGATGTATCACCCGAACCACAAACAAATCCATGACTACCAGAATATCTGTTTGAAACCATTTTTTTTTCCACTAACTGCAACTGTTATATGATCTATTTTTCTGCTTCTTGACGTATTGTGGTATTTGAATTTGTAACTATTGCTGCCACTGTGTTTACTTGTGTAGCTGCAGCAAGTAAGAATTTCAGTCCATCTGTTCATTAAACTTGTGGATGGGACATCAACTCTCATAATCTTGGTCTTACTCAAGAGGCCATGAAATGTCCTTGGTCAGTGCCATTACCGGTAAGTATTTTTTATACATACATCAACAACAAGATGTAGTTGGGGAGAGGGTAGGACCACTCAGGGACAAAGGAAGGAATTTATACCTGGAGCTGGAGTAACTAAATGAGCACTTTGCAACTCTATTGACCAAGCTGAGATTATTGTGGGGTTTGCCATTATTATGAGGAATGTTGATATCAACAAGCAGGAGGTGCTGGGTCTCTTTAATTTTTGTTACATTTAAATTTAGACATACAGCACGGTAACAGGCCCTTTTGACCCATGAGCTCCTGCCCCTAATTGACCTACACCCAGAACATTTTTTTTAATGGTGGGAGGAAACTGGAGCACCCAAAGGAAATCAACGCAGACATCAGGAGAACTTACAAACTCCTTATAAAAGGCACAGTCCAGATCGCTTGGCACTGTAACCGCTACACTATCCGTGCCATCTTACGCTAAGTGTGCCCTCCCCTTGAAGAACATTAAGGTAGATAAGACCCAGGGCCTGATGTGATCCATCCCATTCATGTGAACAAGAGAGGAGATGGTGCGGGCCTTGACAGAGTCGTTGTGTACTCTGTAGCCTCAGGAGACGTCCCAGAGAACTGGCGATTAGCCAATGTTGTTCCTTCGTTTAATAAGGATAATAGGGATTATCCAGCAAAATTATAAATCGATGAGCCTTGCGTCATTGGTCAGGAAGATATTAAAGAGAATTCTTAGAAATAGGATTTGCCTGGATTTAGTAAAAAACCATGACAATTGGTGTTCAGCAGAAATCGGCTGGGACCTCCGTGATGTACCAAATGATTTAGCTGAAAATGCAGAAGGGATGATCAGTACGTTCGGAGATGAGACAGAAACTTAAGGACACTGTTTGACCTCCTGAGTTTCTCCAGCATTGTGTTTTTACTTCAATCACGGTGTCTACAGCCTTCTATGTTTTACTCCTGCAGGATATAAAACTGTTTAATAGAAGACCATTTCATGCCAGGCCTCCACCTGAAGGCTGGCTACAAGTGCGGGGGGAAAACATAAGACTTACCTTTCATAGAGCAGCCCTAAAATGCTGCTCCAGCATCACGTTCATTTTGAGCGGCACCTCGTAGTGCCCTCTGGAGCCGATGGAGGCGGTGCGACTGGTCCCATAGTGCCACCCGTCATAAATACCCAGAAGAGAAATAGCTGTCTTCCCTACCCATAATCCTCCACACAGCTGGAACTGCTCTGTGTTTCCCAGAACAGTTCCAGCTACATGAGGGATTACGGGCAGGGAAGACAACCATTGCACTGCTGTGTTTTGAGCCACTGAGAGCGGCCTGGTGAGGCTGCCCCTGCTCTGATGGCTCCTGCCAGTTGCCCCTACCCTAAGGTGGTTATGGAGGGAGAGGGGTGAATGGGGACATGGGTCATGGCTTTGTCAGCCTACCCCTACCCAACCGCTTGCAGTGGCTGTACATTAATGTGGGGTGGCGGAGCGCTGTGCTCTGCCAATTATCCTTCCCCGAGAAGGGTTGTATTCGGCTCCTTGGCTCGCCCGGCCCGGCCATGGAGCATTCAGAAAGGCAAGTCTCTAGACGCAAGGGCTTTACAGTCATGCATTTTCCTTGCTTAGCCTATAGACAAGTGTGAGGTGATGCACTTTTGGAGATTAAATGTAAGGGGACTATATACAGTAAATAACAGGACCACTGATGTACAAAGGAGCATAGAAGAGCAGGTCTATAGACCCTTGAAAGCAACCACAGAAACCTAAAAAATGTTCCTTGGATTACATAGTATTAGCTATGGTTTAGACAAACAGTTTACTCCGGTATACCAGAGGTACAAGTTCTGATAGAAGTATATAAAATTATGAGAAGCAAAAAAAGGGTAGCCTTTTTTTCCTTAGTATAGAAATGTTAAATACAGTAAAATCCCCATTATCCAGAATTCAACCAACTTGTATCTCAATCAATAAGCAACAAAATTGTGGAAAATAAATAGGTTAAAAAATATGGAATTTAAAATTGGTGTAATCTAATGGTCAAGTCGACAATCGACAGAGAACTCAACCTCAAGCAACTGACAAATTTGCTTACCCGACATCTACCAATCCCCATTGGGGCAGGATACCAGGGGTCTTACTGAATTTGAAGTTTGAAGGCGAGGGAGAAGTTTAAAGGAGATTGATAAGGAGCGGTTTTTAATGCGAGGAATGGTAGGTGCCTCGAATGCTCTGCTGGGGGTGCGGAGGGCTAATGACATTTCTAAAGCATTTAGTCAGGCACATGAACCTGCAGGGAATGGAGAAATGGGGATCATGCACAGGCAGATGTGATTAGATTAGTTGGCATCATGGAGGGCTTAGACATCCAGGTATGAAGGGCATATTTCTGTGCTGTCTGGTTTGATGTTCTATCACAAGAATTGCATTGTGCCAGAACTTGGGGGTGGCAAGCATGGGCACTCCTGTGTTGAGGAGCAGCAGAGGAGAAGTTTCTTAATTAAATATTGAGATTCCAGAGAAAATTAAGCAGCATGAATATTCTGCTGCCTTTGTTGGAGAGGAGACATTTCAGAATTGTACAGAACAAAAGCCAAATAAATGAAAGGGGACTGAACATGAAGTTTTGATCGAGATTCGAGGTGGCACAGTTGATGCAACACTGTTGGTACCTGGGGTTCAAATTCAGTACTGGCTGTTTGTATGTTTACCTTGTGTCTGAGTGGGGTTTGCCCTGAGGGCTCTGTTTTCCTCCCACCATTCAAAACGTTCTGGGGGTTGATGGTTGATCGGGTGCAATTGGGTGTCATGGGCTTGTGGTCTGAAAGGGCCTGTTACATTGCTGTATGTCTAAATTTAAAGAAATACACAAATCATTGTCTTGCTGAATGTGTGAAACCCCAGGACAAGCCAAAACATAATATGTTCTCCCTGACTTACAACCATAATTGGGACCGAATGATTAGTCTTATCTTGAAATGGACGTGTGAGAATTCTTCCTGCATGCGTGGATATTTATTTTTGACTTTAGACTCATGCATTTCAAATTAAAGCAATCTTGTTAATCAATATTTTTTTCATCGTAGATTTAGCGATAACAACTTAAAGCTTCCTGAATTTGTTGATCACTTTTGGCAAATATTTCCATATTCTGGTCCATGCTTACCTTGTTAGTTGACGTCCCCATGTCCTTAAGCTGGGCGCAGTCATCTTGATTCCTGTGTTTGTGCGAGTCTTTGGTTGGCGCATGCATTGTGAATTTGCGTATTGTGTTTGGGTTGGTGCACGCGTAAGAGTTAATCATCCAAATATTGAATTCTCGCCTTTAACTCTTACACATGCACCAACCAAACTCTGATTTGCAAACCCACTTCACAAAATGGTTATATGGTTATGTGCCAATTGAAGACTCGCTCATGCACATAAGAATCAAGCCTATGGACCCAGGAGACCAACTAACAAGGTAAGTATTCACATTTTGGCTCTTACATGCCCTGTTTCTCTGTTATACTTTGTCCAATACAACATAATCCATGTAAATTTTATATTTTTTTCTTCTTATATTTTTAAAGTTTTCGACCATAGTTGGACGTAAGTTGCATAGGTCACAATTTGTGGAGTATTTTCCCCCCCCCCACCCCCCGTACTTGCAAAAGGTAAAAAAATGCGAGAGGAACTCAGCATTTCTCGCAGTGTCCATTGGAGGTAAAACTATATAACCAACATTTTGGGCCTGAGCCCTTCGTCAGAGTAAGAAGCAGGCAGGTAATTGAATAAATGGGCTGGGAGAGGAGCAGCACAGGCCTACAGGCAAAAAGGGAGAATTGGACGTGCATAGGACAATAAGAGAGGGAAGGTGAGAATTGATCAGGGGAGGGGGTTGTGGATCTGTGAATGCAGAGCTGAAGGAAAGGAGTCAGAGAGAGGAAAGGAGACATGGGAATAGGTAAAGAGAGAGATGGCAATGGCTAATGGAAACCGGTTGGAGGGTGTCTAGACAGAATATAAAGAGATGTTTTTCCAATTTGCAGGTAGTCTCAGTTCTCACTATTCCTCTCCTGCCTTTGTGGCCTATTGCCTCATGGCCTGTGTCCCTCCTCCCCCAGCCTTTTCATATAGACACCTGCTTGATTTTTTTGTTGTTGTTCATAGCTTGACGAAGGGGTCAGGCCCAAAATATTGGTTACATATCTTTACCTCCTTTGGACACTGCAAGACCTGTTGAGTTTCTCCTGCAGTTTTGTATTTTTGCAACAATCACAGCATTGAGGCAAACGAGTTTGGCCATTGTTGCACAATGGACGTGCAACATTAGTCTGAGTAGAGGAAGCTCCCTGGAGAATAGGCAACTAGATTGTTTGAGACATACCGTAATTCATGGCAATGGGGTAGAACCTCAAAGAATGCCAAATGATGCTTCACCTTTATCTGAAAAAAAATCAGTTGGGTTTTAATTTATTACCTGATCCAAAAGCTAGCCCCTCCAACAATTTAGCACTCCACGACAGCACCAGTGCGCCAGCTTAGATTTTGCATTTACTTCTTGTGAATATGGGAAACCCTATCAATTCAGTGGTGAGAGCGATATTTTGACTGGGTGATACATTAAGTGGTAGTGAACATATTAATCATAACCCAATGTGATGTGACCTTTAGAAGGAATGGCAATGTTCTTTTTTTTTTGAAGTAGAGAATTATGTGGCTTTGAAAGGGAGAAGCCAAATGCTTAATAAAGAAATTATTTGTAATAATCACAAACTTCATGCCTGGTCAACTTGGATGGATGAGGTCAGTACATTCTATGTCTCTGGTCTTCCTTTAATCCACTGCAAACATACAGGTTTTTCTCGTGTGAATTTTGAACTAGGTCTTGAACTTTTATGCAATGCAAGCGTGTACTGACCAGTTTGTTGTGCTCCAATGGAGTTTTGATAATCTGCGTGATTTTATTCAGGGAGGAAGGAAGCTTGGAATAAACACAGGCAGTATAGGGCAATACACATAGGCAGATGGCAGAGGAACTACTGAGAGAGTTGGATGTACCTTAGCCCAGTGATGAGGCTGTTCAGTCAGCTGTGACATTGGAAACTGAAGCAGCAGTCTAAAATGGCAAGAGCAGCAGTGGAAATCAACTGAAAACCCCTTTCAAGTGGTCCAGAAAACTTAGTCGCGGATAACAACATTCACCTGAGTAACCTGCACGGTGCAGGAAAAAAGTACAAATTAGATTTCTGCTTAAATATTGCATTTAAATGTTATTAATTTGACAAATTATGTAATATCATCATACCATTTAAAATGTTTAAAAAGTAATATTTCCAACAATGTTTTTTGGACACTATAAAGCGTATCAGAAGTTTTGTTTCATTTGAAGGATAAACTTACTTTTTACTTGTCAAAAGTAATTCCATCCTCAGTTAAAGATATAACAATCTTAAACATCGTTTTCCAAGGTATTGGAGCATTAAAAATACATAATCAGCTCTTTCTAAGAATAGAACTTCATTTTCAATGTTCAGCTTTTGCTTCGCCTTTCTAAACTTGTAAGTGAGAGTTGGGAGGGAGATGGACAATCTGCTCCCAACCATCTGCTCTATAGCTGCTCTCCATCTGTATCACTTACAGGTTGTTCCTCTCTTCTTTTATCAAGGGAGCAGCAACCTCTAATTGTTTGAGATGAATGAACCACTCAGCAGCTGATCTATCGAGGCAGTGTGCTCAACTGTGGTTACTTACTGCCTCGTGTATTTCACTTTCCAATATCTCATCACCTTTTCTGAAAGCCGTTCTGGAAAGTTCCTAGGATGTAATATTCTCTTTAATTGGACATGGTAGGCATACAATGTAATCACAGGCATCTGATTTCAGGTTAATTTCAAAATGCATACATTTCCAGACGTGTTCACACAACAGAATCTATAGATTGTAATCTCAGTGTCGCAGTGTATCTTAACTTATGTCAGTGATCCAGAATCCAGCCCTTCTGAGAGGGTTACGTACAGTGGCATCATCAAAGAGAGAAACCGCATATCCCTGGTCCCCCTCTGACCACACACTGACACATGCATTGTCTTTCTCTGGCAATAGATCAAAATGTGTTTCTCGTCTCCAAATCTAGCTGAGCACCTAATTGTTTTTGATCCCTGCCTCTGGCTACATACTTTATTATCTTCTCAGTCTCTAACTCTTAACCACACACCCAACTAACTATGCTTGCAACCTTGCTGCTTCAATATATTAAATATATTTAACAGCAGAATGAACAAATGATATCTTGAGCCCATCAAATTGAGGTAAATAATCTTTGTTTAAATGAATATTTTATTTACATTTTGAAAGCCAAACATGCAATCAACAAAAGCGAAGAAAAATTAAGTACAAAGTAAAGATAATGATCTATGATACATGATGGCTATAATCCCCCACCCCATCCTGCCCCCA
This sequence comes from Narcine bancroftii, assembly GCF_036971445.1. Lineage (NCBI taxonomy): Eukaryota > Metazoa > Chordata > Chondrichthyes > Torpediniformes > Narcinidae > Narcine > Narcine bancroftii. Next base: position 17,779,641 of record NC_091470.1, on the reverse strand, counting down.
CCCTCCCATGAAAGGAAAAAAAAAGTTAGAAAGAAAGAAGAAAATCCCAAATAAAAGGAGTGAAGGGAAAAAGAAAAAAAAAAGAAAGAGGGTTTTTTGGGGATTCATCGTCTACCCCGTAGGTTTCACATTTCTATAACTTACCTAGATGTCAAGGAAACACAAGTGTGGGTCTCGTGGGTGAGATGGGGCACAATTAAAAATTGCATCTCCATTTTGTAGATAGGGCTGCCATATTTTTAAGAACATGTCATACTTATTTCTTCGGTTAGAGGTAATCTTCTCAAGGGGAACACGACTATGCATTTCCACATTCCAACGAGCTATACCTGGATGGGAATTGAACTTCCAAGTAACTGCTATACATTTCCTGGCCACTGCCAATGTGTTCTTGACAAATTATGTTTGATATTGGGACAACTTTATTCTGATGTCTAAACGACAACATAAGCTAATAAAGAGTTTGTCAGAATCAGGATTTATTGTCATGAACATATTGTTTAATTTGGTGTTGTTCAGCAGCATCTTAGTCTAAACATACATGTGATAACCATCTTGCAACATTATTATAAAAAATACCAATAATAGTGAATGAAAAGGAAGGCAGTGTCTTTGGTTCATTGATTACTCAGGAATCTGATGGCAGCGGGGAAGAAGCTGTCCTTAAGGTACTGAGTGCTCGTCTTTAGGCTCCTGTACCTTTTCCCCGATGGTAGCAGAATGAAGAGGGCATGGCCTGGGTGGTTGGGGATATTTGAGGATAGAGGCTGCTTTTTTAAGACATCACCTCATGTAGATATCCTTGATGGCATGAAGTCTAGTGCCTGTGATGTTGCAGGCCAAGTTAACAACCCTCTGGAGTTTATTCTTGGCCTGAGAGTTGGCATCTCCATACCAGGCAGTGATGCCACCAGCCAGAATGCTCTCTACAGACACCCATAAAAGCTTACAAGAGTCTTCGTTGACGTGTCGAATCTCCTCAGACACCTCACAAAGTATAGCTGCTGGCAAACCTTTGATTGCATCAACGTGCAGGCTCCAGGACAGATCTTTGGAGATGTTGGCACCCAGGAATTTGAAGTTGCCATAGGTATTTGAAGACTGTATTTAAATTTTCCAAAATACATGGCATTGTAAAATGCTAGCTGTCAGAGGAAGGAGTTTCAAACCTTTTGGAAATAGTTTAAAAGAATTCTAATCCAGCAAGGTAACTTTTCACTTCATCACTTTCGTCCCATGCCCTTTTTAAATAATTTAGATGGCTGGGATCATCGAGGAGCTTTGAATTTTTACATGAATTTTCATCCTGGCTGATCCTGTTGTAAAAATTCATGAAACGAGACCTTTTAGATCATTTCTGATTGGTATTTGAATTATGAATGCACCTGCTTGAGCATGGAGACAGAAGAGCGGTTGAATTTTATTTCATGATCTTTCTGCCAACTGGATGATAATAAAATGAAAGAGATGAGAAATGATGCTTCAAAAGATTTCTGTTGCTGTTGGAGATGGTCACAAGCCCCTGAGAGATGTGGTAAATTTGTAATCAAGCTGCCGAGAGACAGCACTGATTATCTGAAGGATGGATTAAACATTTTGTAATTATTTAAATAAAGAAACCTGCCAAGTCGTGGGATTTAAATGAACATCAAAAATAGGTTGCATTCTATGATAAGCAAACCAAACATTGGATGTTGGATTGATTAGTCTCTGAAAATGGATAAGAGATAATGTAGGGATGGAGATCATGGGGTGGACCAGTTGTAGCTTGTCGAAGTTGAATGATCTTCCTTGTTCCTTCCCTATTGTTGTACCAGCTGCTTATTTCACTGAAGAATTGATTTCAGCCTGGCTGTTCAATGCATGATTGAGAGAGAAATAGTTAACATTTCAAGTCTGGGACCCGTCACCAGAAATGGGAAATAGGGAAAGTAAGTTTGTTTTTAGCAGTAGAGAAAGTAGGAGAGAATGAGCGGTTCTCGCACTGCCAAGTACTTTCAGCTATTTTGTTCCCTATTGCTATGATCAACACTCTGATCTATACCTTTTAAGGTTCATATCAGATGTCTCCTCACTTCCCACCATTGAGCCCTGTGACCACAGAATTTTCCCCCCTCACCACTACTGGGGTCATAACAGTACTTCACTTGTGAATCTGCATGGGTCATCTACTAATTCAGTGCTCCCATTATGGTATCCTCTCTTCATTGGAGAGACTAGATTCAGAGTGGGAGATCGTTTCTTTGAGCACCTTTGCTCTGACCACTGCTTAACAGGGATCACCCAGTGGCCAGCCGTTCTAATTCCATGCATGATTTTCACACTTGTGTCTCTGTCCGTGGCCTCATGCACTGCCAAGCTGAGGCGACTCGCAAATTGAAGAAACAACATCTGTCTTGGTCGAAGATATGTTAACATACCAGAGAGAGATGTTAAAGATGCAATGGGAGGTGAGGACCTCAATACAATTGCTGTCAATAAAGAGGGAGTCCTGACCAAACTAGTCAGTGGAAGCTGGTAGCCTTGCCTGCTTCCGTTTTCTCAGGTCCCCTGGACTTTTTGAAATCCAACCCAGGGTACTGAAAGAAATGGCATGTTATAATGAAGGCTCTTGTGATAATTCAACAAAGTAATCTGGTCTCAGATTCTCGCAGATTGGAAGAGTGAATGTCAAGGCATTGTTTAAAAAGAGATGCAAACAGAAGCCGGGCAACTATCACCCAGTTACTTTAATGTCTGTAGTCAGGAAAATGCTTGAAGCTATCATTCAGCAAGCAATAATAAGACATCTGGATTCAAGAAGGGCAGGTTTTGCTTGACATTCACTGGAGTTCATTGAATATATAATGAGTGAAGTGGAAAAAGGAGAACAATGAATGTTGTGAACTTGGATTTCCAGATTCATTCGATAAGGTGCCACATAAAAATTATCCAATAGATAATGATGCATGGAGATACAGGTAAAGTGCAGCAAGGAGAGATCATTGAATTGAATATTTATTTATATTGCACATTTTAAACCCAATAGAAGGTTGCTCCAAAGAGCTGCCCACCAATTCATAAAAATGCACAAAGCTGTGGCCATCAGTGCTATTAAATGGCATTTCATTCTTCAGTTATCTGCTCACCAAGACTCATTTTAGATTTTGCTGAGACGACTCAGGTCCTATTTTCTACCTGCCTTCACCCCTTCCTCATTTACTTGGACCAAACCTGGACCAAAGAGGTCAATTTTAGAGGTGAGGCAAGGAAGGCAACACTTAGCTGAAAATCAGAGAACACAGACCCTGGAAATCTGAGTTAAAACAGAATGCTGGAAAAATTTGGCCCGTCAAGCAACATCTGTGGAAACAGAACCAGTTTCAAATCAAGTTTATTGTCGTTAATTGTACAAGTATGACCCAACGAAACGGCGTTCGCTGGTCCTCGGTGCAAAAACATGCAGACACACAAACAGACATAACACACATCGAGGCAAACAATACATATGTAGGACAAGTATTTCATCTCTAAATAAATATATTGTCTTGTACATATCGGAGTCTCGGTTGGTTACCGTGAGCAGTTCCTTTGGTCATTCGGCATTCTTACTGCATGTGGGAAGAAGCTGTTCCTCAGCCTGGTGGGGCTGGCTCTGATACTCCTGTATCTCTTCTCAATAAAGATGTTGAATGCAGGATGAAAAGGGTCCTCAGTGATTTTGCATGCCCTCTTCAGACAATGATCCCAGTAAATCACATTGATTTTTTGGGGGGGAGGTGGGGAGAGGAGGAGACTCCCATCATCCTCTTTGGTGTTCCTGTACCACACCGTAATGCAGACAGGCACGACACTCTTAATAGAGCTCCTATAGAAGGTTGGCATAATGGAAGCTGGTAGCCTTGCCTGCTTCTGTTTTCTCAGCTGCAGTTGCTGTTGCACCATTCTGACAAGTGAGGAGACGTTGAGTGCCCACACTAGGTCACTAGTTAAGGGAACTCCAAGGAACTGGGTGCTCTTCACTCTCTCGACTACAGTTGTTCATGGGTTTGTGGAGGGTAGTTGACCTTGGCCTTCCTGTAGACCACAATCATCTCCTTTGTCTTGACTGAATTGAGACCCAGGTTGTTACTCATTTCATGAGTTTTTCCACCTCTGTAGTGCGACTCATCACTGATGCCCTGATGAGGCCAAATACTATTGTGTTATCTGCACACTTGATGACACTGTTGGAGCTGGATCTGGCCATGCAGTCATGGGTCAGTAGTGTAAACAAGGTTTGGGCTGAGCACACAGCCATGAGGGGTGCCTATACTCAGTGTGGCAGTGCTCGACATTCTCCTACTGACCTGGACAGACTGTAGTCTTACCGATAGGAAGGCCAGGATCCAGTTACAGAGAGCAGCGTTGAGTCCCAGCGAGGACCTTCCATTGAAACTGGGAAAAGAAAACAAATTTGCTTTCATAACAGAGAAGGTAGGGAAAAGGTAGGTAGGGAAGAGGTGTGTATTTTTGGTGGGACAAGTTAAAATAGGTTAACACTTAACTGAACATAAGTGATACAAAGGTGCCAAATGTAAACAAGATGATCAACACCTCCTATTCCACCTGGGTAGTCAACATGGTACAAATGTACCCATTTTTAATTTCAGGTACTGAGCACATGGTCTGTTAGCCTTCATTAACCATGGCATTGAGTTCAAGAGCTGTGAGGTAATGTTGCAATAATACAAGACCTTGGTTAGACCACACTTGGAATATTGTGTTCAGTTTTGGTCACCTCATTACAGGAAAGATGTAGATGCTGCAGAGAGCGTGTAGAGGATATTTACAAGGATGGTACCTGGATTGAAGAGCACTTTGTGAAGACAGATTGAGTAAGTTGGTGTTTCCTTCTTGGAGCGATGGAGGATAATGGATGACCTGATAGGTGTACAAAATAAAGAGAGGCATTGATCCTGTGGATGGCCAAGGCTTTTCCCAAGGAATAAAATGGCTGTTACGCTGGGGCACAGTTTTAAGGTGCTTGGAAGTAAGGGGGGCAAGTAAGAAGTAAGTTTTTCACATCGGGTGGTGGAATGCGCTGCTGGAAATAGTGTTGGAGGCAGGTATAATAGCATAATAGGTACATGGAACTGTGAAAAATGGAGAGTTATGCAATAGGAAAATTTGAGACGGATATTAAAATAGGTTATTAAGTCAGCATCACACTGTGTGGGCCGAAGCACTTGTACTGTGTTGTAGGTTTCTATGTTCTTTATTCTGTAAGATGCCTCTGTCTTCAGTACCATCTCTGCACTTCCCCTCATTTTTCTCATCCTATTTTCCACCTGCCTTCACCCCTTCCTCTGCTTCCATCCTTCTCAACCCCATCTTCTCACTATATTCTTCCTTTCTCTGCTATTCCCCCCATCTCTGCTTCACCTTCGTCTGATCTCTTCTTATACCATCGTTCTCACCTTATTCCAGCACTGATGGCCGTTGTCTTTGTGGTGCTACCACTCTCATGTATGTATCTACTGTATGGGCAGGACCACCAACTGAACCTCCCTCCCAGATATCCCAATAAAGGCTGTTTTGCCCAAAGCCCATCCTCCCCCCCGTACCTGCCTTGGAACTAGATCAACAACGTGCAAATTGTGCTGACATTTGAAGATGATTAAAGCCTATTAATCACGATTCCATCTGATTTTGGTGAGTGCTAGTACAGTCTTCTAATCCCCCACTGCACCCTGAATAACATCTTCTCCAATTGATCCATTTGTTTTTCTTGCTTCTCTGTGCTTTTGGCTGGCATCTGCCAATCTTCTGCTTCTGTCCATCATGTTTCGCAACATCTTGTTCACCGACTTAGCTAAGCTGGCTTCTTTACTATATTTAATCTGTCTCGGGAAAGGCTTTCGCTTGAAATGTTGACTATTCCTTTTCTTCCACCAATGCTGCTTGACCCGCTGGGTTCATCCAGCAAATTATGTTTGGTTTCAGATTCCAGCGTCTGTAGTCTCCTATGTCTCTCTGCAAAGACGTTGTTTTGAAACGTGATCACTGTTTTTATGTAATGTCGTCAGGTTGTGCACAGCAAACATGAGCAAAAACATAATAATGACCAAAGAGAGTTTTCAAAGCAATGATTGAGGAATAAATATTGTTTCGGGTCATTATCGATCAGAATACAGGAAAAAACTCCCAGTTATCTTTGACAGAATCCTAATGGCTTAAGTTGTAGAACATCTTTGCTGGATAGAAACGAGAATACTAAACTCCTTGTATTACTTCAAGTTAAAAGTTAACTTATAAATTTAAACATTAAGCATGGTAACAAGCCCTTTCGGCCCTTGACCCTGAGCCAATTGGTCTACAACACCTGGTATGTCTTGAAGGGTGAGAGTGAACGAGAGAACCCAGAGGAAATCCACGCAGACACAGGGAAATTGTACACACTCCTTACCGACAGCGTGGGATTGGAACCCCAGTCCTGGTCGTTGGTGCTGCAACAGCGTTGTTCCAACCGCAACGCTAACTGTGCTGCCTGTACCATAATGCCATCTGTGGTGAGGAATCTATCCCATGGTGCAGCATTTCACCAACTTTTATCTTTGTTTTATGTGCATTTTTTGGTTGAGGATATTTGAAATTGATAGCTGTCTTGGACAGTGTGTTTAGCCCACAAAACATTAATTATGTTCCAAGTTCCAAAAACAGATCACTTCACTGTTAATGCTGAAATCCAAATAGATGAGCACTTGATTTGCCTGGGCACAGAGGGCCTAGTGCTGGAAGATGGGTTGAATATGGATGAATACCTTCTGATCAGCATTGATGTTGTGGGCTGAATGGCCTGTTTTTATTCTGTATGACTTTATGATTCACAAATCTGAGAAGACATGTGAACACTGGTAATTGAGACTCCCAATTATGCCATAAAATTTTTTACCAACAACAGCTATAACAGAAACATTTCAATGTTAAGTAGAATAATGAATAATAATCATTTATCTTTGCAGCCTTCCATCACTCTGACATTCGGTTTCAAGCAGATTTATGGGCGGTATGCAGGAGCGAGCAGAGAGAACAGGCTGCGAGAAGAAGCAGTTGAGTTAATCAGTATTAATTTGAGCAGTGTGAAGGTCACCCATCTTGGCCTGGGGCTGCAGTGGACCAGAATTCTTCCTGCAAATGGGTGTGATCACAGTTTGCTCTCATTTCCGGAGGACTGTAATAGACTAGCACAAATTAATGTTGTGCATCTCACAGTCCCTGCTGGTAATGGTCAAAATTTCCTGCGAGAATTCTTCAGTGGGCTATTTAGAAATGTTAGCATAACTGCCACATTTCCAATAAGAATGATAATGGTTTCTAGGTCAGGTAATTTCTCTCTCTGGAAGAGCCAGAGTGGTAATAATAGAACATTATTTTCAAATTGCACTTCTGAATGGGCAGATGGTACCAATTTCTGCAACAGAAAAGAGCAGGAAATCAGTGAGAAATTCCACTTCATGCCAACAATGGAAGATGAAAATCATGGCACTGTGACTTCGACACCCTTCCTTCTCCCCTCCCCTCCTGATGTTGTTGATTGCCTGAAAGCCTGCCACTCATTCTCTGCTAAATCTCCCAGATAATCATTTCCCCTGTGAGAGCTTACACCATAAACGTTGATGGACAGTTTTTATAATGTGCAATTAAGTGTTTTTTTGTTTCATTTTAAATCATTATTTGTTAATTTACCACAACCCATTAGAAAGTTCCAAATTTTATATTCAGCCATGTTTTCACCATTATGAACAATTTGACATCAATCTATTTGAAACAAAGTGCAAATGGATGCGAGCAAAAATTAAATGATTATTATTTATTTTTTAATGCAGTGCTCTTCATCTCGGTAATCTTTTCATGTCGCGCAATTAGATCTTACCCATGCACAGGTGCTTAACCTTTTAGCCGTGATTTTGAACACCGGCAACCTCCAAAAACTGGCATTTTTTCGGAAATGAAGATGTCCGACTGCCTCGCTCCTAGCCCCCTCTGTTTCCTCCCCAAAAGATCTCCACTGTCCCCCCTCCCCGGCCTCCAGCCGTCCATTACCACCCCTTCCCCTAGCTGTCCGCTGGTCAGCTGCCCTCGGCCCCCGGCCATCCATCAGCCGCTGCCTGCCCCCCTGACCCTCTGTCAGCCGCTGGCCGTCCGTCGGCAGCCCCCCTGTCTGTCTGTTCTCCCCCAATGAGCAGCTATACTTTGTGAGAAGTTTGAGGAGATTAGGAATGTCACTGAATACTCTTGAAAACTTCTATAGTACTGTGGAGAACATTCTAGCTGGTTGCATCACTGTCTGGTATGGAGGTTGCTACACTCAGGACAAAAAAAAACTCCGGAGGTTTGTTAACTCTGCCTGAGAATGGCACCAGTCCACTCCATCGAGAACATCCACAAGGAACGGTGTCTTAAGAACGAAGCCTCAATCCTCAAGGACCCCCACCACCAGCCCACACCCTCTTCACTCTGCTATCAACAGGAAAAAGTACAGGAGCCTAAAGACTCAGCAGCGCAAGGACAGCTTCTTTCCTGCTGCCATCAGATCCCTCAATGATCAACGAACCAAAGTCATTGCCATGCTTTGACTTTTTGTGGACTATTTTTATTTATTTTTGTAGGGTGGTTTATAAGAATGTTTGCAATGTGATGGCTGCCGCAAAACAACAAATTTTGTGACATGTTCATGATATTAAATTCTGATTCTGACTCGGATATGAGGGGCATAGATAAGTTATATAGTCACGGTATTTTACCCAAATAGGGGAATCAGAAACTAGTGGTCAAACATTTAAGTGAGGGAAAAGATTTAAAAGGGACGCAAAAGGTATTTTTTTTTCACGCAGGTGGTGTAGATATGGAATTGGTTGCTAGAAGAAGTGGTAGAGGTGGGTACAATTGGATAATTTAAAAGGCATTTAGACAGCTACATAGATTAAAGAAAAAAATGTCGATGGATATGGGCTGAACACAGGCACATGGGACTAGCTTGGTTGGCGTGGATAGGTTGTTTCTGTGTTGAAAAACTTTGACTCTTCTCATCTCTGAAAGAACCTCCAGTCCTCACTTATCATAGATAACAAAGATTCAGGAGGCCATTTAGCATATATAATCTGTGCTACCCAGCCAATCATCCTATCCACCTTTCTTTTCCCCAAATAATTTTCTCTCCAATATCTAGATATTCTTTGGCTTGGCTTCGCAGACGAAGATTTATGGAGGGGTAAATGTCCACGTCAGCTGCAGGCTCGTTTGTGGCTGACAAGTCCGATGCGGGACAGGCAGACACGTTTGCAGCGGTTGCAGGGGATACTGATCAATGCTCTAAGCACCTTTGAGTTACCTGTGCTCATAAAGGCTTGCTTGTTGTTAATCTTGAGAGTTTGTGTCAGCTCAATCTTATCTGGTGAATCTGGCGGATGGGAAAGGTTTTTATGTGATGTTTGTGCCTTCACTAGCAGGTCTAAACAAGTCTTGCACTCATAGGCTGAGAAAACTGGTCAGCAAATCCTCATGCCGATCTTGACAGCTGTTAAAGCCTATTCAAAATAGAGATGGTCCCCGATTGATGATGATCCGACTTGCAAATTTTCAAAGTTCTGACGGTTTGAATCTGTACTTTTTGATTTCAAGTTCTGATGTGTCCCCGTGCTTGCAAAATGCAGCACGCTATTCTTGTACGATGCTGCCATCGAGCAAGAGTGGCACACACCATACTCTTTCACAATGCGGAATCAACCATGCTCACGTCTCTATAATTCAACATGATGTATTCAATATTTAATTACAAAATGGCAAGTGCGGAATTCTTTTTCAAGTTACGACTTTTTTCGACGTGATGGGAGTGCCAGAATCCTACCCCATCCTAAGTCAGGGACCATCTGTATTAGTTACCACTTAAGCAATTCTAAACATTTTTAAAGTTTTCAAAATTGTGAACAGCATTTTGCATTTTCTTCACCTTAACACAGCCATTCTTCTCCATTCTCCATTCAGAATCTCCCTCTCCTCAGTCCTTGCCTATCCAAATTCTGGTAGATCATGTCTCTCCGAATCCCCTCTTTCAACTTTTCCACTGTTGATGTAAGTCCCTGGGCCTGTGCCTTTTTGGCTTATCCTTGTTGCCCTTTTGAAATAATGGCATGACATCAGCCATGATACAATCTTCTGGCACCTCACCCGAGGACAAAAATGATTCGAGCATCTTCTAAAGATTTTGATTTTTCTCTATTTTATGGTCATTGATAGCCATATTTGGTACAGGTTCTATCAAGGTACAAATAGCCCCCAGCTTACAAACAAGTTCCGTTACCTGTCCATAAGCCAAATTTGGATATCAGACGGAACATGTACTTGCGGTTTGTATTTAGCGTTCGTGAAGTAACATGTGCCATGTGCTAATTGGGGAACAGCCTGCTCGTAAGAACGAGTCGTTTGTAACCCGGAGACTGCTTGTATGTGCCACTCAACCACTTCAAACATATTTTACACAATCTTCAGATATTTGTTTGATTAAATATGCCAACTTTATAATGCTGTTTTGTCGCTATCTATGCTGTTCTTGATCAACATAGTGATTAGATTTGTATCTGAAGCTATACCTTGTGTTCCATATTTGTCAATTTGTTAAAATAATACGTTAACAAAACAGTCTGACTCTACAACTCATCCTGACTACAAATGATTACAATATAACATGGGCAGATGAAGGCTATTAGCAACCCTTTCATTATCTTTCAGTATGATGTTTGGATGCAACCCTGGCTGTCAAGGCTTTCAACTTGGAAGCACACAATCATATACTATCTCAACATTTGCAGCTTTTTGTAATATCAGAATGCCTCACAATGAACATAGGAACATAGGAAGTAGGAACAGGAGGAGGCCAAAAATGGCCTATCGAGCCTGCTCCGCCATCCAATATGATCATGGCTGATCTAATTTATGACCTAACTCCACCTACCTGCCTTCTCCCCATATCCCCTAATGCTTAAAGGCCAAGAGAATACTTCTGAAATACACTCATTTTGCAATATAAGAAATATTACTTTTTCTGTAATAAGCTTCCATCATAGTGACCAGATTTTTTTTAAGAGATTCTGCTTGATGGTTAAATATTAGCCAGAATATTTGGGAATAATTCTTCTCTGAAATAATGCTGTCAAAATACAGTAAAAACCCTGGTATCTGACATCTATGGAGATTGCTAGATGTATCTTCTGGTTGCTTGAGACTTACTCTTTCAATGCTCAACTACTACACCTCCATTAAGAATAAACAATTTAAGGGGGGGGGGGAGAAAAGACTTCACTCTACGTGCGCACGAATGTATAACCTTAAAGCATTCTACTTTATTCTCAGTCACATTCTTTTGTGACGTTCACCCATTTTTCAGTTAATTTTATTTGTATGGGACTGGCACTTTAAGAGAGCAGATTTTAAACAAATCTTGCAGGTTTTGGAAAGTGACTGTGAAAAGGGCTGCAAGCTTGGAAGACAACATGCTCTTTACTTGATACATTTGCAAAATGAAGGTAAGAAGAATTGGAAAAGCCAGGGAGGGGGCAGAGACCATGTGACCCTCTTAATTGAAAAGACTGCACATTTTGTTCAGGAGGCCATTTTAAGGAAGCAGCACAAGAGTTACGAGCTCTTCAACCTCCTTTGTGGGATTGAGAAACCCACTTGGCCTCATTATGTGGTTATAGACAACCTGTCAGACTTCCTTCTGTTAGAATAAAGGGATGAGAGACCATTTTGACTGATCCACGAGAAGGGTTATAATTGCAGAAGAAATACTTGCCTCTACTTCCAAGAATTGAGCCTTGAGCTGTAGTGGCTTAGGATATTCCACACACACAAATATATTTGTGCAATAGTAAAAGTTTAAGTGAGATAACTGGATATAAATTCATTTAAGTTTAGATAAGTTCGTTACATTAGATTAGGTGTTATATAATGGTTGATTAATAATTAAACATATGATTTTAAACATAACACCATCTGGGCTATTTTTTATCACTGCTGTCTGGTATGTAACACTTAGAAAACATTTAACCATCACTGCATCTGCAGGCTCCTCCCTCTCCACAGAGCCGCTTGAATGACGAACAATAACATTCTAGGTAATTAAACCCCCCCCCTCTAAGTTTACAGATAAAGCACCTGACCAGGAAAACTCTTACTAAGGAGACACTCTAAAAGAATCACCCCAACGGTGAGTGGCATCAACCCGCTCTTCATCCTGGGCGACGCCATCGCTGTCTCACACAACTTTATTCAAACAGTTGCTACGAGCAAAGCCCGACCAAGGCCCTTTGCTGGCTGAATATTTGCTCCTGTCTTCACCAAAGGATTATGTGTTACTGCAGCAATGATTTATTTTTTCAATTTTTTACTTTTTTTTTCTGTTTAAAATATTTTTATTGATTTTAATAGAGAACTTGTACAAATAAAAGGATACAATTCAATAAGATAGTATGAACAGTTACATAAACTAAATAAGATATTCTGTATATCACTAACATACATAAATTGTAAATCATATCCATAATTCATATTCTAAATATTATGTACTTTTTTGGAAAAAAAACTAATAATAAAGGAAAGAAGAAAATAATAGAGGAGAAAAACTCAAACCACTTATCTAATCGCTTTGCCAGATGCTATATACAATTAGTATTGAAAGAAAGATGAAGGATTAAAAAAATATAAGGAATGTGGAAAAGATTTTTAATCTATTGTTTTATTAATTATTTTACTTGATTTTTTAAAATATGCCGGTTGCTTAAGGTCGCAAGTTGCTTGAATTCCAGTTACCAGGGTTTTATTTTACTGTAATCCAATGAATGATTTTATATTAGATGAGAATTGAGTGTAACATCTCATCCTAAAGTTAGTGCAACATTCACTCAACACCACACTGTAGCATCACCTCAGATTTTGGAGTTTGTGTGTCTGGAGAAGGACTTGAACACAAAGCCTTCAGAGTTTCAGACAAGAGTGCTTTCCATTAAGCTGTGACATGGAGAGAGCACTCTTAAAACTGCAAAAAGACAATACCGATAGTTAAAGGCTTATAAGATTTATTGTCAAGAAACACAATAATACCCTTCTTTCAAAGGTAAAGAGTTGAGATGCTGATACTCTTTTTGCTGAAGTGCATCAGTCTGATCTTTAATAAGTAAATGGAACACTTTTAGTCTTGACACTTCATTCAAGCCACTGGAACTCAAAAAGCCAGCTCCTGAAGCATGAACCACAACGATTTAATTGACTAATTAACTGCAAAGAACAGCTGGGTGCCCTTCAGCAAGCATCTCTCCTTGAATATCATGTGACATGGCATCGAAATGCTCCACTGAACTGCCTAAATTACCTTGGATGCCATCCCTGAATTAAAAGTGAAAGGGAGGGGGGTGATATCAACGTAGATTGAGGAGATATAAGAATTTTGGAAGTATCATTAAAACTCAATCAGGACCTGTTTACCTATGCAATTGAGGTGAATGCTTAGGATGGTTTTTAATATGCTGGCGTGAAAAAAAATACCTTTTAATGGAATGAGACTGAGTGAATGCCCAAAGTAAACAAAGAAGCCTGATTATCTTTTGCATCCTTGGATCCATGCCCTTTATATCCAGTAAAATGCTTTCACAATACAGTTCCTGTGCTAAGTTTCAGGAGTGGCAACATGACAATGATCCAGATAGTCTTGTTTGTTGAAACAAATACTAGCTGGGATGTTAGGATTGCTTTTCTCCAAGTTAGTGCCAAAAGATATTTTTCATCTATTTTGTGGACTTATCTCCTCAGAAGACACAACTGTCTTGGCAGCAGAACAAGGGTGCCATGGTTAGCAATGCAATGCTATTACAGGGCCAGCAACAAGGGTTCGAATCCAGTGCTGTCTGCAAGGAGTTTTATGTGGTTTCCTTTGGGTTCTCCAGTTTCTTCCCACACTTCAAAATGTACAGGGTTGAAGGTCAATTGGGGTATTTGACCAGCATGTTGATCTTAAAAATGTAGCCTTGCACACACAGCAATGAAAGACTGCAGCAGACCTACTGCCATCCAAATATATTAAACTATGATTCCATTTACATGCAGGCACTTGAGAGAGAGAGTTTATAAAGTTGATCGGTGAGAATGGCTGAGTAGATTGGGTCTTTACTCATTAGAGGGTAGAAGAACAACAGGTGATACTGAAAGGCTGTTTCCATCCTGGGGAACTAGAACTGGACACTCTCTGAGAATGAAGGGTCAACCATTTAAGGTGGAGAGAAGAAAGTAATTTATCTTTTCTGTCTTAGCAAAACTTATCTAATGAACTAGCTTGATTGCAAATTGGAGGAACCACACCTCATATCGTGCGTCTGGGCACCCTCCAACTGGATGGCATTAATATTGACCTCTGGTTTCCATCTCTCCCTATGTATCCTCTCTTCCAGCTCTGTCTCTCTTTCCTTTCCCCTAGTTATGCACTCACAGAGCCGTCCCTTCCTCCCCAGTCAATTCTCACCTTTCCTCTCTCCTGCCCATATCCAATGAACACCTTTAGTCTGTTGGTCTTTGCTCCTCCCCCTGCCCTTTCTTTCTTTCTCACCGGTGTTTTAATTCAGGTACCTGCCTGCTTTTTACTCATACCTTGAAGAAGGGCTCATGCCCAAAACTTTGGTTGTATATCTTTGCCTTCCCTATGAACACTGAGATCTGCTGAGTTCCTCCATCACTTCTGTGTACTCACTCTTATCCCATTCTGTGCGTGTTCACAACTGCACAACAATAGGTTGAGATTTCAGATTTATTGTCAAAGTACTTACATGACATCACATCTAACCCTGAGATTCCTAATTCCTACGGGCGGCACAGAATTACCACAAATGGTAATGCAAAAAATAAACTGTACACAGTGTAAAACATGCAAACAAACAAAAGATAATGAATGTAAACAGACTGTGCAATACAGAGAGAACAAAAAGAAAATTAATAAAGTGCACAAGAGTCCTTAAACGAGCCTGATGGTGGAGAGTAGCAACTGTTCCTGAACTTGGTGGTGTGAGTCATGTGGCCTATACCTCTTTCCTGATGGCCACTGTTCCTGAACCTGGTGGCGTGAGTCATGTGGCCTATACCTCTTTCCTGATGGCCACTGTTCCTGAACCTGGTGGCGTGAGTCATGTGGCCTATACCTCTTTCCTGATGGCCACTGTTCCTGAACCTGGTGGCGTGAGTCATGTGGCCTATACCTCTTTCCTGATGGCCACTGTTCCTGAACCTGGTGGCGTGAGTCATGTGGCCTATACCTCTTTCCTGATGGCCACTGTTCCTGAACCTGGTGGCGTGAGTCATGTGGCCTATACCTCTTTCCTGATGGCCACTGTTCCTGAACCTGGTGGCGTGAGTCATGTGGCCTATACCTCTTTCCTGATGGCCACTGTTCCTGAACCTGGTGGCGTGAGTCATGTGGCCTATACCTCTTTCCTGATGGCCACTGTTCCTGAACCTGGTGGCGTGAGTCATGTGGCCTATACCTCTTTCCTGATGGCCACTGTTCCTGAACCTGGTGGCGTGAGTCATGTGGCCTATACCTCTTTCCTGATGGCCACTGTTCCTGAACCTGGTGGCGTGAGTCATGTGGCCTATACCTCTTTCCTGATGGCCACTGTTCCTGAACCTGGTGGCGTGAGTCATGTGGCCTATACCTCTTTCCTGATGGCCACTGTTCCTGAACCTGGTGGCGTGAGTCATGTGGCCTATACCTCTTTCCTGATGGCCACTGTTCCTGAACCTGATGGCGTGAGTCATGTGGCCTATACCTCTTTCCTGATGGCCACTGTTCCTGAACCTGGTGGCGTGAGTCATGTGGCCTATACCTCTTTCCTGATGGCCACTGTTCCTGAACCTGGTGGCATGAGTCATGTGGCCTATACCTCTTTCCTGATGGCCACTGTTCCTGAACCTGGTGGTGTGAGTCATGTGGCCTATACCTCTTTCCTGATGGCCACTGTTCCTGAACCTGGTGGTGTGAGTCATGTGGCCTATACCTCTTTCCTGATGGCAGCAGCAAAAATGGAGCATGTGGTGATGGTCTTTGACGATTGCTGCTGTTCTCCAATGGCAGCATTCATCAGGTCGATCAAGGAACCTGTATTCAAATCTGGGTGTTAAATACTGTTCTTTTCCAAAACAAAACCTGTGATCTGTGAAGCAATTGCAGAAGAGTGAACAACTAAAAGATACAGATATTTTTAAGAAACACGTTTCCACCAGAATCTAAGGAAATGTGCAATATTCTACTGATAATGTTATTGGTGCCAGACAAACATAAGGGGCATTAAGGTAAATTGTGAAAATGTCCTGAATTTTGCTAATTCACCTGGAAATGGTTTCTTGTAAGATATAGAGTGCAAAATGGGATTTGTGTATGAGTTACATGTCAAGCAAATTGCAACTGGATCAAATATCAAAGCAAATGAAAATGAATCTACTCCGAGGCTCTGAAGTCAAGTGGATCTTGCTCCTGCTCTGCTATTTGTGCTTGACTGTAGTAGGAATGTAATCATGAATGTAAGAAATCGTAGCACGCTGCCCAATCAATTAAATCATTGGTGGGTGACCTTTTGCCTCAACACCACTTTCTTTTACTTCTGGGACAATCAAAAACTGAACATACTAAGCATATGCATTGGTGATTTTTAATGTCTTCACCTATTTCAATATATTCATTTGGAGAGTTCTCAAGCAAAACTTGAAATTCAACCACATAACACTGGTGATTGTCACAGCAGTAGGTTATTTTTTTTTTAAAAAGCAGATTCATGAAGGAAAGTTAGTTGGAGAAGTTGAAAGAGAATTCTTAAGCTCAGACTGAAGGTGGATGAAGAGGC
The DNA here is from genome assembly GCF_036971445.1 of Narcine bancroftii. Classification (NCBI taxonomy): domain Eukaryota; kingdom Metazoa; phylum Chordata; class Chondrichthyes; order Torpediniformes; family Narcinidae; genus Narcine; species Narcine bancroftii. The sequence goes on along the minus strand of NC_091470.1, from coordinate 17,762,743 downwards.
GGAATCAGAAATGGAAGAGCAGATAAAATTGGCATTGAGTTTGAAGCTGAAATCACAACACTGAGATCCTTTGGAATTGTAGGACTTGGTGTGTTTTGGAGGGAGAGAAGTGAACTATATGCAAGTTCTTAACTTAGTTAAGAAACAAATGGCTTGTCACAGTATTTGCTTGATTGACCCTTTGTAATCCACTCAGTCCTGCAATGGTAGTAAATTAATCATTTCCATGAAGGCACTTTATAAATTTCTTTTTGACCCCTTCCCTTGGAGGCCACATCAGGTTTAACTCCAGAACAGCCACTTCATCCATTATTCACTTCTTTGGACACATTTTCAACCGATGATGTCCCTTTTGCCTCAGCAGAACAATAACCGTCCTGTTCAACAGAGCATTGAGTGCAATGAGATCCTGGTATATTTTGCTTCCTCTTTTTTTTGGTCAGGGGTATCAAATTGTGCTTTTATTTTCCAAACTTCTTATGGCAACGAATAATAACCTGAGAACATCTGACCTGACAGACTGAATGATAGGTCAATGAAGGATTACGTTATCATGAAACTGACAGCAAAAGATGTATTAGAAGTCTCTTGATTAATTTATCTGTTCAAAATATGGATTGAGTGATTCAAAATGTTTAAACCATCTTGAAGTCAGGGAGATGTAATCTACATCAGAACAAATGGTCCCTTATATTTCTATCATCAATTCTAATTGTAGCTGGACTAGGACGAAGATAAGCTTCTGCTGAAGTACAGTCTTTATTCCTTTTCTTATACACTGTGGCGGGTGGGTAATCAGCTATTAATGGCTTTTAATTAGCTATTAATGGCTTTTCCATGATTATCTTTTGCTGTTGAAATGGGTTTTTGTTTTAAGAAAAGGATGAAGGCAGACGTTGATCACTTTTGACGCTATATTAACGACTTTATCAAGAGATGGCAAATTGAGTCATATCTAAAATTAACAATAGACAAATACCACAACAGGACAAGTGGAAGGAATGGGAACAGAAACCATCTTGATAGAACAGCCTCCCGAGGGAGGAGTCATGTGATGGAGTAGTGGCCGGACGGTGAACTCCAGCCCTCTCCAGAAAAGTCGGGAAAAACAAGAGAAAATACAAAGGCACAGAAATAAAAGTTAAAGAAAAGTGAGTATAAAGGTGGAAAGAAGATGGCGACAAAAAAAGAAAAATCAAAATCAACGGTAAGAAGAGAGGAAGAGAAGACAACGGAGGAAGAAGGAGAAGGCCTTACCTGTCCGAAGAGGCCCGCTGTGGAGAGAAAAGCCCGCTTCCTCAGGTCGGTAGAAATAGGACTACAAAAATGGCTCGCAGAGCCGAGTAAAAGTGCGCAACCGCGCATGCGCATGAAAAAAAACACACTGACGGGAGGGGGGACCAGCTGGGGAGTCGATCTCCACAGCCGGCAACGACAGCTGCAGAACACCTGCAGCAAGAAGAGACCACAGAAGACAATGAAAACAAGAAAGAAGAGAAGAAAAGGGCAACAAAGAAACAACAGATGGCCAACCCAGAGGAAGAAGAGGAAGAGTACAGTGAAATAGAAGAAGGGAAAGGCAAGGTAAAGGATATACTTTCTCTTGTTAGAGGATACATGGAGTCATTTAAAGAATGGCAAACACAGGAATTTAATGATTTAAGAAGAAGAATAAACAACACAGAAGAGAAAGTGAATAAAATAGATATGACCTTAACAGAAATGGGAAAGAAAATGGACAAGATGGAAGAGCGGGCAGTAGCAGCAGAAATGGAGGTAGAAGACTTAAAAAAGAAATTGGAGGAATCTAATAAAAAAACTAAAGAGACACAAGAACTACTAGCTCAAAAAATAGATATAATGGAAAATTATAACAGAAGAAATAACATAAAGATAGTGGGCCTTAAGGAAGATGAAGAAGGCAAGAATATGAGGGAGTTTATAAAAGATTGGATCCCTAAGACCCTAGGATGTCCAGCAAGAAATGGAAATAGAAAGGGCACATAGAGCATTGGCCTCTAAACCACAACCACAACAAAAACCAAGATCTATTTTAGTAAAATTCCTAAGATATACTACAAGAGAAAAGGTACTGGAACAGACAATGGAAAAAGTAAGAGAGGGCAACAAACCACTGGAGTATAAAGGGCAAAAAATCTTCATTTATCCAGATATAAGTTTTGAACTCCTAAAGAAGAGAAAAGAGTTCAATACAGCAAAGGCGATTTTATGGAAGAAAGGGTATAAATTTATACTAAAGCATCCAGCGGTATTGAAAATATTTATTCCAGGACAACAAAACAGAGTATTCTCGGATCCAGAAGAAGCACAAAAATTTGCAGAACAATTACAAAAATAGACTGAGGGATGAAGACGGGTAATGAGAGTAAAAATGATCACGATTGATATGTATGCGGGTAAAGAGGTATAAGAGTGAATAGAGACAATGTGCATACGCGAATGTATCTGTACTTAGAGGAAAATATAGATAGTATAGACAAGAATTAATAAGGGAAGGTAATGGAATAGAGAGAATAAGGAGGGAATTAAAAGAGTGACCTTTGTGACATATGAAAAGTGAAATCTTTTCTGAGGGGGGCTGGGTGGGGGGAAATAGCGGTCACTGCAAAATCAGTTGACGCTTGCGAGTGGATTCGCAAATCCAAATGGAGAGGGGAGATGTGGTTGTCCAACAAGGGATAAAGGACAACTCAGGAGGGGAAGGGGAGATTGGGGATAAAGAAGATATAAATAGGAGAATAAGGAAAATGTTGGATGTTGTAGGAATGTTGTCTTATAAAGAGTTGAAAATAAGAAAACAGAAATGGAAAAGGAGGAAAGGTAATGATGGAAAAACGGAAAGAGAAGATAAACAAAATATAAAATGGCTACGCTGAACTATATGACTTTAAATATTAATGGAATACATAACCAAATTAAAAGGAAGAAACTACTAAATTTACTGAAAAAGGAAAAAATTGATATAGCATTTGTCCAAGAAACACACTTAACTGAATTGGAGCACAAGAAATTAAAGAGAGATTGGGTAGGACATGTAACAGCAGCATCGTATAATTCAAAAGCAAGAGGAGTGGCTATATTAATTAGTAAAAATGTGCCATTTAAAATAGAAGAGGAAATAATAGATCCAGCAGGGAGATATGTTATGATAAAATGTCAGATATATTCGGAGTTTTGGAATCTACTTAATATATATTCACCTAACGAAGAAGATCAAAAGTTTATGCAAGATATCTTTTTGAAGGTAGCTAATACGCAAAGGAACATACTAATAGGAGGGGATTTCAACCTGAATTTGGATCCAAATATGGATAAAACGGGGAAAAAAATTAACAGGAAGAACAAAGTAACCAAATTTATAATTAAATCAATGCAAGAAATGAAACTTTTGGATATATGGAGGAAACAAAACCCAAAAGAAAAGGAATACTCATACTACTCGGCTAGACATAAAACATACTCAAGAATAGACCTATTTTTGTTATCAGCTAGTATGCAGGATAGAGTAAGAAAAACAGAATATAAAGCGAGAATGCTATCGGACCATTCACCCTTAATATTGACAGTAAAGCTAGAGGACATCCCTCCAAGAATGTATAGATGGAGATTAAACCCCATGCTACTTAAAAGACAGGATTTTAGAGAATTTATTGAAAAACAATTAAAAATGTATTTTGAAGTAAATACGGAATCAGTGGAAGATAAGTTTATACTATGGGACGCAATGAAAGCATTCATTAGAGGGCAAATAATAAGTTATGTAACCAAGATGAAGAAGGACTATAATCAGGAAACAGAGCAGTTGGAAAGGGAAATAGTAAACATAGAAAAAAAATTAGCAATGAAGGAAGATACAACTAAAAGAAGAGAATGGGCGGATAAAAAAATAAAATATGAAACATTACAAACATATAAGGTAGAGAAGAATATAATGAAGACAAAACAGAAATATTATGAACTAGGTGAAAAAACGCACAAAATCCTAGCATGGCAGCTTAAGACAGAGCAAGCTAAGAAAATGGTATTGGCATCAAGGAAAAAAGACAAACAAATTACATATAATCCAAAAGAAATTAAGGAAAACTTTAGAGAATTCTATGAACAATTATACCGAACTGAAAACGAAGGGAAAGAAGGGAAAATAGATGAATTTTTGACTAAAATTGAACTACCAAAACTACAAATAGAGGAACAAAATAAATTAACAGAACCATTTGGAACAGTAGAAATACAAGAGATAATAAAAAAATTACCAAATAATAAGACACCAGGAGAGGATGGATTTCCAATAGAATTCTACAAAACATTTAAAGACTTATTAATACCGCCCCTCCTGGATGTAATCAACCAGATTGATGAGACACAAAACTTACCAGATTCATGTAAAACAGCAATAATTACAGTAATACTAAAACAAGGGAAAGATCCACTCTCACCAGCGTCATATAGACCAATATCTTTGCTAAACACAGATTATAAGATAATAGCTAAACTATTAGCAAACAGATTAGCAGAACAGGTACCGAAAATGGTAAATTTAGACCAAACTGGATTTATCAAAAAAAGACACACAACAGACAATATTTGTAAATTTATTAACTTAATTCATGCAGTAGAAGGAAATAAAGCACCTACAGTAGCAGTTGCTTTAGACGCAGAGAAGGCCTTCGACAGAGTAGAATGGAATTATTTGTTCAAAGTATTGCAAAAATTCAGTTTACCGGAGAAGTATATTAATTGGATTAAAGCATTATATAAGGGACCGTTAGCGAAAGTGACAGTAAATGGACATGTATCAAAGCAATTTAACTTAAGCAGGTCAACGCGGCAGGGATGCCCACTATCACCTTTATTGTTTGCGCTAGCTATAGAACCACTAGCAGAATTGATAAGAATAGATAATAATATAAAAGGAATAAAAATAAAAGACAGGGAATATAAAATCAGTCTATTTGCGGATGATGTTATAGTGTACTTAACAGAACCAGAACTAACAATAAAAGAATTATATAAGAAATTGAAGGAATATGGAGAAGTGTCGGGTTACAAGATAAACGTAAATAAAAGTGAAGCAATGCCTATGAATAATGCGGATTTCTCAAAATTTAAGAAGGAATCTCCATTCAGATGGCAAATGCAGGCAATAAGATACCTAGGTGTACAAATAAACAAAAATCTAGGCCAATTATATAAACTCAATTACAATCCACTAATGAAAAAATTACAGGACGATTTAGAGCATTGGAAAGATCTACCACTAACACTGATAGGAAGGATAAACTGTATTAAAATGAACATTTTTCCAAGGATATTATACTTATTTCAGGCATTGCCAATACAACTGACAGAAAAATTCTTGAAAGAGTTAAAGAAAATAATAAGGAAATTTTTATGGAGAGGGGGGAAACCGAGGATAGCACTAGATAAATTAACAGAATGGTATAAACAAGGAGGCTTACAATTGCCAAACTTTAAAAATTATTATAGAGCCGCACAATTAAGATACCTATCAGATTTTTATCAAACAAGGGAAAAACCAGACTGGACGAGATTAGAATTAGATAAAATAGGGGAAAAGATACCTGAACACATATTATATAAATGGGACGAAAAATTGGTACAACATAGAACTTCTCCAGTATTACATCATCTCCTCAATATTTGGTAGAAGATACATGTAGAAAGAAATAAAACAAATTATCAATTACCAAAACTAATACTGACGCAAAATAAGCTACTCCCTTTTACAATAGATAACCTTTCCTTTAGAGAATGGGAAAAAAAAGGGATTAAAGGAATAGAAAATTGTTTTTCAGGAAGTAGATTCTTATCCTTTGAACAAATGAGAGATAAGTACAATATAACTGGAGATACAGCGCTGGCATATTACCAACTGAGATCCTACTTGAAAGATAAATTAGGAAGCAATTTGAGTTTACCTGAGGGAAGTAACCTTGAATATGTGATTACAGATACAATGTTAATCAAAAGATTTATAACAAATATGTATATTAAACTGCAAGAAAAGGAGAATGAGGAAACAAATGGTAAAGCTAAACAAAAATGGGAACAAGATTTAAATATAAAGATAAAAAAGGAAACATGGGAGAAATTATGTTCTGGAACGATGAGAAATACAATAAATACGAGGCTACGTATGATACAATATAATTGGTTACACAGACTATACATTACACCGCAAAAGTTAAATAAATGGGACCCAACAGTATCTGATAGATGTTTTCGATGTAAAAAAGAAATGGGAACAACAATTCATGCAATCTGGACATGTGAGAGGGTAGAAAAATTTTGGGATGATCTCAATCAGATATTAAATAAAATAACAGAAAACAATATACCAAAGAATCCAGAGATCTTTCTCCTAAGTAACATAAAAAACAAAGAATTTGGTATTGATTTGGAGGATGCACAAAAAAGATTTGTTAAGATAGCCCTAGCCGTAGCAAAAAAATGTATTATGTCAACCTGGAAATTGGAAGATAATTTGAAAATACAACAATGGTATATAGAAATGAATAAATGTATTCCATTAGAAAAAATAACATATAGTTTAAGAAATAATATTGAAATATTCGAACAAGTATGGGAGCCTTACATTAAATACAATAGCGAAAACCTACCGGGGACAAACATTACCTAAGTTGATGGAAGGAGAAGGGAAGAAAAGAATGGACTCAGTAGAATTTCTGGTGTATTTTTGTTGAATGACAATATTGTCTGACTGGTTTAATTCAACCTAGATTGTATACCTAAAATGGATGAGGGGGGGGGTGGGGGGGGGTGGCTTGGGAGGAGGGAGGGGGGGGGAGAAAAAGTCACTGTATATGTGTGAAAAAGAAAAAGTGTGTATCATGGCTAATGTGATTTATGGTGTGAAAAATAAAAAATTTTAAAAAAATTAAAAAAAATAGAGCAGCCTCCCTCGATATCCATGTGATATGACAGGATGTGGAGGAGGAATGGAGAAAGATGGAATAGGAATATGCACCAGCATCTTTTTTTTTTGAGGGCGTGGATTTGCTCTCAACTTCTAAACCCCGTGCAACTTTGATACATCGGCCGCCATGACTATGAAACATCACGACTGAACTTAACCCATATTGCAGGACAAATTGTGATGATAGATCAGAATTTATTGTCATGAACAAGTCACAAAATTCAGTGTTCTGTGGCAAATATTCATATAAAAAAAGTAACTTCATCACGAGTTTAAAATGTTTTTTTTTCCTCTGTAGTGGGTAATCAACATCTGATGATTGGATTTGGTTCCACCATTATCCATAGGGGTGTTGGAATCGCACTTGCGAGTGAACTTGGAAGAAGAGTTACACACACAGATAAAAAGGAAAAACTGGCAATGTTCTTGGGAGAGGTTGAGGAATATGGAGCTAATTGTTTAGCTCTGTTTAGATCGTTAGCAGTGACATGATCGTCCAATTAGTATCTTTCTGAAAGATAAATTGACAGAATAAAGGTCAGTATTTTACAAGATCACAAGATGAAGGAACTGAAGTAGTTCATTTGACCTATCAAGTCTCTTCCACAACTCCACCCTGGGCTGAACTGTTCTCATATCTAGTTCCAAATTCCAGTCTTTTCCCCATACCCCTTGATATCCTGACTAATTAGATATCCTATCAATCTCCTCCTTAAACTCCCCCAATTGTTGGGGCTCCACAGCTGTATCTGGCAATGTATTCCACAAATCTATGACCCTCTGGCAAAAGAAATGTCTCCTCATCTCTGTGTTAAATGGGTACCTTTTAATTCTAAAATTGTGCCCTCTTGTCCTGGATTTACCCACCAAGGGAAACATTTTTCACATCTACTCTGTCCAATCCTTTCAGCATTCAAAATGTTTCCATGAGATCCCCTCTCATTCTTCTAGACTCCAATGAATACAGTCAAAGAGCCAATAAATGTTCCTCATATGTTAGCCCTTGCATTTCATGGAATCATCCTGGTAAATTTTCTCTGTACTCTTTCTAACATCATTACATCCCTTTTAAGGTAAAGGACCAAAACTGCACACAGTTCTCCAAATGAGGTCTCACAGTGCCCCAGAGAGCCTCATCAACACCTCTTTACCCTTATATGCTATTCCTCTTGAAATAAATGGCAACATAGCATTCGATTTCTTTACTGCCAATCCAACCTGGTAGTTAACCTTAAGATTATACTGCACAAGAACCCCCAGGACCCTTTGCACTTGGGAATTTTGAATTTTCTCCCCATCCAAATAATAATCTGCCTGCTAATTTTCTTCCAAAATGTAAAACTGTACATTTCTCAACTGCCATTTCTTTTCCCGCTCTCCTAAGCTGTACAAGTCTCTCTGCAACCTTTCGGTTTCTTCAACACTTCCTACTCCACCCCCTATCTTGATGTCATCTGCAAACTTAGCCTCAGAACCATTCAATCCATAATCTAAATCATCAATATACTTTGTTAAAAGAAGTGGCCCCAACACCGACCCCTGCAGAACACCACTAGTATCTGGCAACCAACCAGAACAGGATCCCTTTATTCCCACCCTTTGCTTCCTGCCTATCAGCCAATACTCCATCTAATCTTGTATCTTTTCTGTAATTCCATGGGCTCTCGTCTTATTAAGCAGCCTCTTATGCGGTACCTTATTGAAGGCATTTTGAAAATACAATACGCAAGATCCACAGCTTCTCCCTTGTCCATGCTACATGAGATTTCCTCAAAAAATTCCAATAGGTTGGTCAGGCAAGATCTTCTTTTCATGAAACCATGCTGGCTTGGACCTATCATTCCATACACCTCGAGGTATTTCATAACCTCGTCCTTGAGATCAACTCCAATAATTTTCCAACTACTGATGTCAGACTAATACGCCTACAGTTCCCTTTTTTCTGCCTCCCTCCTTTCTTAAACCACAGAACTACCTTTGCGACATTCCAATCCTCTGGAACCATGCCAGAGTCTCTTGATTTCTGGAAAATCATTTCTAATGCTTCCACAATCGCCAAAGCCACCTCCATCAGAACACATGGCGTACCTCATACGGACCGGGAGACTTAGCTATCTTTAGTCCATTTAATTTTCCAAGCACTATCTCTCTAGTAATCTTGACTGTACTTAATTCTATTCCCTGAGATTTCTGACCATCAGGTACATTGCTATTGTATTCCTCAGTGAAGACGAATGCAAAATACTCATTTAGTTCCTCTGCCATCTCTTTGTTACCCATTATAATTACTCCAGCATCATTTTCAATCAGTTCTATATCTATTTACCCATGTCTCTCTTTTACTCTTTATATATTTTTAAAAACTGTTGTATATTTTGTATGTTATTTGCCAACTTCCTTTCATAATTCATCGTTTTTTTCCTAATGACTTTCTGTCTCTTTCTGTAAATTTTTAAAAGTTTCCCAGTCCTGTTTTTCCACAAATTTTTGCTTCCTAGTATGCCCTCCCTTTTGCTTTTATTTTAGCCTTAACCCCTCTTGTTCGTCACATTTGTACCATTTTTTCATTCATAATTTTCATTTTTTTTTAATATATCTACCCTGTATTTTCTTTAATTCTTAAAGAAATATCATCCAATTCTGCTCTGCCATCCCTCCATCTAGCTTACTTTTCCAGTCAACTTGGGCCAGTTCCTCCCTCATTCCACTGTAATTTCCTTTGTTCCACTGAAATATTTACACACCTGGTATCAGCTTTTCCTTTTCAAATTTGAAACTGAACTCAAACATCTTATGATCACTACTTCCTCAGGGTTACCTTTAGTTCCCCAATCATCTTGGGGAGCACCCAGTGCAAAACCCTGGTGGGCTTATTGACAAGCTGTTCCATCAAGGCATTCTACAAACTCTCCCTCCTGAGATCCAGTACCTTCCTGACTTCCCAATCCCCTTTCATGTTAAAAATCCCCCATAATTATTTGGACATTTTCCTTCTGACACACTTTTTCTATTTCCAGCTGTAACTTGTAGTCCACTTCCCAGCTGCTATTTGGGGGCCTGTATAAAACTGCTAATAGGGTGCTTTTACCCTTGCCATTTCTTAATTCAACCCATAAGGATTCTACCATTTCTGACCCTATGTTCCTTCTTTCTAGTGATTTAATATCATTGCTTGCCATCAGGGCCACACCACCCCCTCTACCTACCTGCTTATCTTTCCTATACTCTGTCTGTACCCTTGGACATTCATCCTCCAATCACATCCATCATTAAGCCATGTCTCGGTGATGCCCACAATGTCATATCTTTCAATACATAGCTGTACAACAAGGTCATCTATGTTATTCCTAATGCTCTGTGCACTTAAGTACCGTACTCTGAGACCAGTATCGGTTACCAATTTTGCTGTATTTTTGTTGCACAGCAAATTATCCCGTCTTTTCAACTGCCTGTATTTTTTGTCATCTTATTTTTGACTTTTTTTTATTTTCTTCTTTCTCGACTCCAACACCCTGGTTTCCTGCTACCCTAATCTCTGAACTGTCATTCTGATTCCCACCCCCCTGCCAAACTAATTGAAACCCTCCCCAACAGCTCCCGCAAACCTGCCCGCCAGGATATTTGAGTGGGTTTGCAGAACGAGTTGTCAGAGTTGGTTGTCAATTGGCAGTCAGAGGATTGATTAGCAAACGGGATGCAGTCAGTTGTCATTGGGTTGTTATTGTACAATGGGGGTTAGTGGTAAGGTAGAACAGCAGATCAGTGGAAGTTTGATTAATGGAGGGCTTAGGGTGTGAGTAGGTGGGAAGGGAGAGGGATCATGATGAGAGGCCTGAGAACCAGTAAATATGTTAGTTAAAACTGACCTACCCTAAGCAAGAGCCCAGCACTCAGCTAGTTTTGCGTAAAGGGCATAAGGATACATGAGCAAACATCTTGGATGTGCTAAGGCTTGTATTGCCTACCTTGCTGCTGGTGTGGACGCCTGTGCATTGCGGCTACAAGATGACTACAGGTGGAAATTCACTGACTGCCTGCAACCCACAATAAGTTCTGATGCACAGTAAATAACTTGAAAAGCTGAGACTGAGTCACTGATCACAATGGTCAAGGACCTCATCCTGTGCCCAGAGCTGGGCTTTCTGGGAAGGGTCAAGGTGTTTGAAACACTATCAATTAGACTCAACAGGCCAGAAATTGAGATTAACAGGCTTTAATCACTGTAAACTCACATCATGATTCCAAGGCAGTACTGAGGGAGGGGATTGGGTGATACCACCTTTATGAGGGATTCTAGAGGGGGAGGAGTTACAGTATCGGAGGCAGGCCAAGCAGTACAACGTCTACAATACAGTGTTCCACCACAGTATTAGAGGCTTTACACAAGGTCAAAGGAGGGAGGGGCCACAGGACGGGGCAGAACCAGGTAATCAGGAATTCACCACAAGTTCCAGTTTTCCTTTCCATTTTACATAATACACAAAACATGACTCGATATGATTCAATTTCTAGGCAGAGATACAAAAAAAATGTTTGGTCTACTTTGATCTTTATCAGTGTTATCAGTATGAGAATTGAATTTGCTGCAGTCTAATTACTTGTGGTGCAAGTAAATTCCCCTTAACCTTGCTTAAATGGAATCAAGACAAAGGTTACATTCACAAGAAGTGAGGTTTAGAGCTGAGTGGTAGCTAAATCACAAGATCTTCATGTAATTCTGACTTCACTGATGCATAAGGGAACAACGTGTCATGACACCTGAATAAAAGGGTGGTGTGAGAAGAGGAGTGGAGGTAGGAGGAGGACAGGCAAGAGGTAGATACGGAAGGGAGGTTGTAAGGGAAAAAAAACCTGAGAAGTTATGGGGAAGGGAAAGGTGTGGGGAGTTGAAGGAAAGGAGACAGAGAGATTGGGGTTGGGGGAGTGGACCTAACAGAAATCAGAGGGATCTCTGTTAATGCCACATAGAATATTAGGTGTTATTCCTTCAGTTTGTCAGTGCATTAGGCCATGAACACACATGTCAATATGGGAATGGGGAACACAATTGAAATTCACCATTGCAAGGTCCTCACTATTGCCGTGTACTGAGCGAAGGTGCTCAACAAAGTGATCACCCAATCTGCAACCAGTTTCATTGATGTAGAGAAGGCCACAACAGGAGCATCAGATGCAGTAGATGACCCCTACAGATTCACAAGTGAGTGATGGTGAAGGAAGTACAATACAACATTTCCTGCATTCACGGGGTTAGGTACCAAGGGGGTGATTAGTTGGAAGGGATGAATGGATGAAGGAGTCATGAAGAGAGCAGACCCTGCGGAAGGAAGAGATGGGGACACATGTCTGGATGTGGGATCAGGTTGTAGGTCACAGAAATTGTGAATCTGGAGGCTGGTGGGATGTTAGAAGAGGAAAAGGGGAATCATGTCCTTGTTGCATCTGGGGGTGGAGGGGTACAGGGCACATGTGGGGGAAATAGAGGAGATACAGGGAAGGGCTGAGATAATGGCAGTAGAGGGAAAACCATGTTTTTGTAAAAGGCAGACATCTTGGATGATCTGGAATGGAAGACCTCATCCTGGGAGCAGATCCAATGGAGAAGGGAGAATTGAGAGAAAGGAATGGAGTCCTTACAACTAATCGGATGTGAAGAGGTAAATGTGAGAGTTGGTGGGTTTGTAGAAAATGTCAGTAGACGTTTGTCTCCTAAGATACTCCCCAAGAACACAATCAGCAGTTCTAGTAGGTTTGGAACCTCTCGCCTTCTGACTCACCTCCAACTGTACCACCAAGCTAATGTTGTTCAGGACGAGGTGTAAAGACAATGGCTTCTCTCAAAGCAAGCATCTCCAATGTCTTCACATCTTGACGTGGCATTATTCCCAAGATATGTTTGAAAATGCAATCGAAGAGCAAACGATTACAAATGAGACACAAGTGTCTATTCGCAAGGCTGATTTTTACCTGTAGTTTAAGTACAAAAATATAATTGGACATACAGTTAACCCACTTGAATGGCAATTTTTGTGAAGCAGTTCAGACAATGGAGCTCGTTTGCAGTATGCAGATTTTATAAAGCAATAAGGATGATTTTTACAGTAAAAGAAAGCAAACATTCCCTGTCTTCTTTGACCTTCAGAAACATGCAGTACGTTTGCTGCCTTGATAATGTTGGAACTAAACAACTTTGTACGACAGTAGTACTTCTTGGCCTGAGTTAAGTAATAGAAAATATGTAATCTTATAGGGAAAGTGCTCTTGCCCAATTCTTCACATCCAGTGACGAACTGATGCAGATGGGTCTGTGTGGATAGGATATTGATGACCAGTCGGTAATGTCATCGAAGGGACACTAAAATATGTTAAAGTCAGAATGGCATGTGACGTGTACTTGCTGCCATTTTTAAATGATAAATGACATAAAATTGGGAAGTGTTGTCAAAGAAACCTTGGCAAGTTGATGCCTAATATTTTGTGGATGGCCCAACATAGCAACCGCAGTGCATCTGTGTTGGATGGTGTGAATGGCTATAGTGGTGGATGAAGTGGTGAACAACTTGGACGTGGTTGGTGTTGACAACTTGAGGGTTGTTGAGTGGCACTCATCCAGACATGTGGCGGTCTGACACAAAAGCACACATTGGAATCAACAAGCTAATCCTCATTTTAATGCTGAGTTTTCCAGCTCTCAGGTTTTCAAACCCCTCTTGACGATGGCCACATTGAGCAAACTGGTGAAGAAAATGATCTGTTTTTGTGTTGTTGATGAAGGGATCATTATTTGTCAAGAATTTGGAGATAACTTTTTTTGTCCTTCAAAATAGTGCCATGTGTAAGCAGAACTTCATTCAGTCCCTCATCAGGAAGATGACACTTTGGCCCTGTCCTGCCCCCCTTTACACTTCACTGCAGTGCTTATCAAGAAGATAAGTCATTAGCGAGGGCTTTGAATTTGAATCTTCTGTCACAAGGCTAACACTCAACATAAAGAAGCAGTGGTGAATGTCTGCCAAGCTGCCTGTCTCCCCTCTGGCGAGCCTTGCTGTACTAACATTGGCTGTGCATTATCTCTACTGTTAAGGACACTCCCCTTGGATATAACTGCTGTATATGCACCTATTGTCTTTCATTATTGTACCATGAGTTTCTGCTAAGAAAAGCCCTGATGATTGTTTGACCACATCATCTTTGTCTACTTCATCAACTGGCCCTTCAGAAGCACAAAACTAAAGGCCTCCTTTGTTATCTTCTCAAATCTTTGTAACCATTTTGAAAAATTGAAATTATGTTTTGTATGACCAGGTGGGGATACGGACAGCACAGTGAAAATAATTGTGAGTGAACGTGTAAAACAAAAGCAGAGAAATCATAGCCATACTGGGGAGTAAAGATTGGAAATGAAATAAATGGTGACAAGAGAGGCATGAGAGATGGAGAGAGTGAAGAGGAAGGGTGAGAGAAGAAAAGGGATAAAGTAAAGCTGTGAAGGGCAGGTCAGCACTGTTGCCAAGAACTGAAACCAAAGCCTAAAACCTGGCATGCTCCATTCTGGTAGCTTGGTGTACCAAATTTTCCATGTCAACCTATGAAATCACATTTAATTGAATGCAGAAAACCCTAGCAACCTTTCCAGCATCAATGGGTCTTACAGTGGGAGGGTACAAATACCCATAGTGTTTTTACTCTCTGAACGCCTGCCTGTTCAAGTCAGTTTAGTGGAGAGTTCACTTTAGAAGAAGATTAGAGGAGATTTAATAGAAAGACTTTGAAAACCTTCAAAAATCTTTGAAGGCAAAATAAATATTTTTGCAGCAAAATGGTCGGTTACCAGAAGACATCATTTAAGTGATGAAAAACAAAAGAGACAATATAAGGGGGGGTGGGGGGAGGGAAATCATCTAATTGAAAGGGAATTGCACAACCCTGATGCTCCAGGGTATAGTATAGCAGGTAGCACAATGCTGTTACAGTGCCAGCGACCTGGGTTTGAATCCGGCATTGTCTGTAAGGAGTTGGGCGTTCTCCCCATTTCTGTGTGGGTTTTCTCCAAGTGCTCCGGTTTCCCCTCTCCCTTCAAAGCGCATGGGGGTTGTAGGTTAATTTGGCTATTTGGGAGGCACGGGCTTGTGGGCTGGAAGGGCCTGTTACCGTGCTGTAAATCTAAATTATGAAAAAATACAAAGTAAAATCTTCAGTAACAACTTCCAGGAGATAATTAATTACTTGGAGGGGAAAGAGCTGAACATCAGCAGTGATGGGATCACTCCTTATTAAGACTTGTTCATATGTCAAATGTCTCCCTCTGCACTGGATCATTTTATAATTCTATGATCTTGTCTATTCAAGTGTGCCTTTCACATTTTTGCCGATCCATAGTTTCAAAATATGCTGGGAAACTTGCATATTCTGCAAGTCTAAAGTGTGCTTTCCTTTGAAGAGCCATACTTGTTGTTAAAGAGCAAAATCAATGAAGCAAATTTATTCTCTGAAGGATTGAGGTTTTTGTAATTTATTCAGCAAAACCACGGCTTCAGAATCAACTCGTAAATTGTCTCTGATATTTCCTTATATGGCATGTGTCTTCATTTTGAAATAATTGCAGGAGGCTTTTTCTATTGAGAACATATCAGTTCAGTTCTGCTAGAGGTGGAATATTTTGTGTTGATATTACTGCTATCAACACAGTGTCTTACATTAGATGTTCTTGCAATGAAATTTCACAGACAGTGCTTTGAGGTACTTGCTGTTTGTCGTCTGTGTCTAGGAAGTATACTGGAGGACTGGGGTCACTGCTACTCAGTAAACCCTCAGATTCATGCCACAATTGAGGTCTTGATCTTCAAACATTTTGTATAGACACCAAAGGCTGGGTTACCACATGGGAAGCTTGCTGAACTTCATCAGTGAACATAATAATTTTGTATTAACTTACTGGACAAATCCCATCATGGCTCATGGGGATTTAAATTCAGCAAGAGAAATAAATATTAAAATAAAAATCTGAGAACCACAAAAGTATAATCTGGTCATCTGTAATCCTGAGCCAGCCTGTGTTCAAGTTGATATGGTTAGGGATTAGCATTAAATATTGATTTTGTAAGTGACTCGCACATCCTATGGAGAATAAAGACATCGACAAAAAGTGAGAAAGGTCATTTTAACCACCAAAAAAAAGGTTATCTGACTCAGCACGACAGGAGAAGGATTAACGTTGTAGTAACTCCTCCTGGCCAAGAGCCCCTATCTTTCAGCTGTTGACTGCTTAGAAAAGTGGGCTGAAAAATGGCAGATGGAATTTAATGCTGATAAGTGTGAGGTGCTTCATTTTGGTAAGAAGAATCAGAACAGGACATACGTGGTAAATGGGAGAGCATTGATGAATGCAGAAGAGCAGAAAGATTTAGGAGTAACGGTACATCGTTCCCTGAAGGTAGAAACTCACGTGAATAGGGTGGTGAAGAAGGCTTTTAGTATGCTGGCCTTTATCAATCATTGCATGGAATATAGGAGTTGGGAGGTGATGTTGAGACTGTATAAGACATTGGTGCGGCCTAATTTGGAGTTCTGTGTGCAGTTCTGGCCGCCTAATTATAGGAAGGATATAAACAGAGTGGAGAGAGTGCAGAGAAGGTTTACCAGAATGATACCTGGGTTTAAGCATCTAGAGTATAGGGAGAGATTGGACAGATTAGGTCTTTATTCTTTGGAGCGTAGAAGGTTGAGAGGGGATTTGATAGAAGTATTTAAGATTATGAAAGGGATAGACAGAGTGGATGTGGATAGACTATTTCCATTAAGAGGAGGAAAGATTAAAACAAGAGGACATGAGTTAAGAATTAAGGGGCAGAGGTTTAGAGGTAACATGAGGGGGAACTTCTTTACTCAGAGAGTGGTAGACGTGTGGAATGATCTTCCGGGAGAAATAGTGGCGGCGGAGTCCATTGTATTATTTAAGAAAAGGTTGGACAGGTATATGGATGAGAAGAAGATGGAGGGTTCTGGGCATTGTGCAGGGAGGTGGGACTAGAGAGGGGTGTTTGGTTCGGTGAGGACTAGAAGGGCCTAATGGCCTGTTTCCGTGCTGTAAATTGTTATGTTATGTTATATTACAGTACATCTTGGCTGTACCTGCACGTTCTCCCAAATATGGGATTGAAATTCAACCTTGTAGGATGCTGTCACATCTGTCACCATGGTCTATTGCAAAACTCTGTGTGGGGTCCAATCTCGCTGCCATTCCCCAACGTTATCCTGGGGAATCATCTATCTTGTCTCGTGTCATCAAATCTGTTTCAGGATCTGTGTTTCAATGGGGATTCCAGGCCGGTGGATATTTTAAAATTTATTACATGAATTGTTTTAAATATTTCTAAATGTTTTGTATGTTTTCATTCACATTTTTGAAAAGGATTAAATTTAGTTTCAAAGATTTGTTTAAATCTGTCTTGAATATCTGTGAATGAGGTCAAGTCATTGTTGGATCTCACAGCCCAAATGACTTGAGGGTGGAGAGGACTGACAAGTGTAGAGAAAAAAAACTCAATGGAGAGGTGGGGAGAGTACAGGGAGAGAAATGGTCAGTCATTCGATGCTTTCAAATAGCAGCACCCTGATAGCCCCCCTGGGACTCAGGTGAGATTACTGGGTTGTGTGTGCCTATGCACCTTTCAGTTAGTAGCCTAACCTACTTGTTAGAACACCAACCCGGAAACTTAAGGGGGATCCAGCTCCTGCGATGAGGTGGTGAGTGATGCATCATGCGGCCACGGGGAATCAATCCCTGTTCCCTGTGTTCTTTCTGTTTAAAGTTCCACTGTTGGGTATAAGCCCATCCTCTGCTGGACATCACATCACCCACGTCATGATGTCATCCTTCAATAACCCTGTGTGTCAGTAGCCATGTTAGTCTAATAGAAGCAAAGGATGAGAAATTATCACGTCTAAGATGGTGGAGGGAAAGTTCAGGGTATTCAACGAAGTAGAAGGAAGTTGGGATAACTACGTAGAATGATTTAACCACTACTACGTACCCCACAATATTGTGGAAGGTCCAGTAAACTGCAAACGTGCCCTCTTCCTCAGTATAATTGGTAGCAAAACATTCGACCTCCTTAAGACCTTGCTGACCCTGGAGGATCCAGGGACAAAAACATTCAAAGAATTATGCACAGCTCTAAGGAACCATTCAAGCCCTAAGCTACCAGTTATGGCGGAAAGGCAACGATTCTATGAAAGGAGAGAAGGACCAGGAGAAAGAGTAAGTAAATACCTCGCATCATTGCGCAAACTGGCCGAGCACTGTAATTTCGAGCAGTTTCTAAATCAAGCACTGTGAGACAGATTAGTGATGGGGCTGGCAAATCGCCAAGCAAAGCAAAAATTATTGAATGGATTAAGACGTTATGTTACAGATTGCATACAGAACTGCCTGCAGCTCTGAAATGGCAGATAAAGACTTGGATGTGGGTCAACTAGACCTACTGGTCGAGAGGTCTTACGCCAACAATGTTTCCATTGTGGGAAATACAACCGCTGACCAGAAAACTGTTCCTTCAAAAATTCTAAATCTAACCATTGCAAAACAGAAGGTCACATCAAAGCTAAATGTTCACTTCTAAAGCGCAAGTGGCTTGCAAATAAACAGGCAGCTAAAGTCAAAACAATTGCAGAGAGAGAGAGAGGCAACCCAGCAATAATGATGATAACTGCCCAACCGCTGACTTTCAAGCTCCTGAAATTTCAGCTCCGAAGATATTACACGTGAGGAATAAATGGAGGAAACAGCAATCTTTATACAGCTAAAAATAAATGGACACCCCCCGCCCCCCCCACTAAAGATGGAGTTAGACAAAGGGGTAGAGGTGTCCCTAATGCCGTTACATGTAAAGAAACACTGCTGCCACACAAATGAAATAGCTCTGTTTCAGGAGACAGAATCAAGGGGTTTGGAAAAAGTACAGTCCAAGTACATTACAAACAACAGCAACCAAAAACACTCTATCTCTACATCGTAGATACCCAGGTACCAGCACGTTTTGGAAGAAACTGGCTACCAACATTTCCCTAGACTGGCTGGATATTGGTTCAATACTAAATGTAAACCACACAGACACCACCCAACCATAACTCGACCACATCCTCAACAACCACGCAGTGGTTTTCCAACAAGAATTGGGGAAAATCAATGGTGTTCAAGCCAAACTGCAATTAAAAGAAAATGCAGAACCAAAATTCTTCAAAGCCAGAACAGTCCCATTTGCTAAGAAAGGAAAAAAATTGAGGCTGAATTAAACAGACTAAAACATGAAGGTATATTAGAACCATACAATAAAGCGATTGAACAGCGCCCATCGTACCAGTACGAAAAACAAACGGTGAAATTCACATTTGCGGCGATTACAAAATCACCATCACTCCATCACTCAAAATACCCAAACACCCCATGTCCAAGGCAGAAGAATTGTTCCAAGCACTAAACAGAGGGCAAAAATACACAAAACTTGATTTGTCATAAGCCTATCAGCAGATAGAAATGGACAAAAAAAAAATCAAGGGAATATGTGACAATCAATACCCATCTTGGACTATTCACCTAGACACGCCTGCCTTATAGAATCTCAACAGCACCTGCGATTTTTGAAGCAACAATGGACAAATTACTACATGGACTCTCAGTTGGGTGTTACCTAGATGATGTCATCATCATGGGCTGAAACAACAGTGAACACTTACAAAACCTTGAAAAGGTTTTAACCAGATTACAACAGGCTAATAAACGATTATGAAAGGACAAATTTGTCTTCAGGTGCCCCTCAGTAACATACCTTGGGTTTACAATTGACAACAAGGGGGTGTGAACAGAAGCTGTTCACAAGGCCCCATACCCAACCAACAGATTGGAATTACAGTCCTTCTTAGGACTTGTTTATCACTACCGAAAACATATCCCTAATATGTCTACATTATGCAGTCCGCTGAACCAATTACTCAAGAAAGATCAAACATGATATTGGAACACAGAAACTAAAAACATAGTTGATCAACTCAAGGAAATACTAATGTCAACAAATAAGGTGCTGATCCACTATGACCCTAGTAAAGAAGTTACGCAAGCTGTGGATGCTTCACCAGTGGGACTAGGAGTGATACTCTCCCAAATCACAGAAAAAGGTGAGCAACCATTAGTGTATGCTTTGCGAACATTCACCACAAGGAAACACAATTACCCCCAACTAGAAAAAGGATTGGCAATAATTTTTGGTGTAAAATAAACTTCCACCAATATCTTTATGGAAAAACTTCACCCTGATCACTGACAACAAGCCTTTTAGTTTAATCCTGGGGCCACACAGAGGTATTAGCTGTGGCCAGAATTCAAAGATGGGCCATGCTACTAGCGGTGTATAACTATGATATAAAACATAAACCAGGAACACTCAACAGCCATGCAGATGCCTTATCAGGCATGCTGCTACCCGAGACAGAACAACGAGAAGAAATTATTAAATGGACATCAGAGGCAGTGGTCGTCAACCCAGAACAACTTCAACTGCCCATTACAGCCCAGATGATCACAAAGGAAACCCGAAAAGAGGCAACGTTAAGCAAGATCCTATACTTCACCCTTAACGGTGACCCGAATCTGAAGTCATTCCAGAAGATCTAAAACCTTACCACACACGCCGCCATGAACTATCAGTCGAAGAAGGATATTTCCTACCCATACAATTATTCCAGCCAAATGGCAAACTACCATGTTATCAGAAGTGCACCACAACCACCTGGGAATGGAACGAATGAAAGCACTGGCCCAGATGCTTGTCTGATGGCCGTCCATAGACAGAGACGTTGAAACAACAGTAAGAGAATGCAAAGTACGTCAGTCAATGCAGCCAAAAATGCCACAAGCCATCCAAACCCTGGCATCGGATTCATGTTGACTTCGCTCGGCCACTCATGGGTGAGACTTTCCTACTAGCTGTGGACGCACACTCCAAATGGCCAGTAGTTTCACAGCTCTAAAATACCAAAGCAGATCCTACGATTGACTGTCTACCAGCTCTCTTTGCCACTTATGGATTGCCTCATGAATTAGTTATGGAGAATGGGCCTCAATTTATATCAGAACATTTTTAAAATTTATGCGCGACAACAATATCAGACATATTTTGTCCACACCCTATCACCCAAGTACTAATGGGGAGGCAGAACGTTTTGTACAAACATTTAAAAAAACAATGAAAATCATGAAACTTCTGAATGCCACCTGGACACACAAAAATCACAGATTTCCTATTGCGATACAGAAACATGCCACATTCTACCACAAAACACACCCCAGCAGAGCTAATGTTTGGCTGCAACCTGTGGTCCAGGCTGTCCACAGTTTATCCAGATCTGCAAAAAAAAACATAGTCACAGATCTCGTCTAGAACATTGGAAGTGGGCGAGAGAGTTCTGGTACAAGATTATAGACAATATAAAGACCTATGGGTGGTAGAATTAATCTTACAAAATTTGAGCCTCTGCTTATACTCTTTTCTAGTGGGGGACAGATTGTGGAAGCGACCCATTGACCAATTACGACCATTGACTGACGCTAAGGTCCATGAACTGCTTCATGAACTGGAGGAGGTGGAATCAGACGTGCCGTGGCCTGCCCCGACTAGCCCACCCCTCAGACCGAGTGAGTGAGGGGCAGAGACGGTTGCGGAACTGAGGAGTCCGGTAACTGAGATACGCAGCCAGGAGGACAGTGAAGACAGGCAGTCGTTGCCGACCCAACTACCTACGGGTCCCGAGCAAAGACCAGCACAGAAAACCACGCTGAGGCAGTCCAAAAGAGAAAGAAGACCACCTGAACACTTTAAGGACTATTCATGAAATGTATTTCACTTGTAGTCTTGGGCCTGATATAATCTTATTAGTTCGATGGGGCTCAGTCAGCATTTACTGCACGGGAGGGAAGAGTGTTTTTAGATATAAAATAACCTGTGTGTCGTTAGTCATGTTAGTCTTATAGGAGTAAAGGAATGAGTCTTAATTGTGTGAGTGCATACACCACATCCAGATCCAGCAGCTCTGGTTCTTGCGCAGTTGTTAAGATTGCAAGACCAATAGGATTGTTCCCAGGGAATAGATTTGCCTTTCACTAAGGCCACAGAGACAAATAAATCCTCATACAACTTGCAGCAGTTGAATCTTGTTGAGTTATCTGCCATTTAACATGGTTATCTTGCATTAGAATTGGAACTATTGCATCAATGCAAAAAATGTTAGAAAACCAAAGATATGATTGTGGACTTCAGGAGAAAGTTCTCATCGAATGCTCAGTAGTGGAGAGGGTCAAGAACTACAAATTCATGGGTGTCATTAACTCTGAACATCTGTCCTGTGGCCTCCTTATTGATGCAATTACAAAGAAATCTCACCAGAACTTAAATTTTGTGAGGTGTCTGAGGAGATACGGTACGTCACCAAAGACTCTCAATATCTTCTACAGATGTACCATGGACAGCATTCTGGCTGGTTGCATCACTGCCTGGTATGGAGGTGCCAACTTTCAGGGCAACAATAAACTCCAGAGGGTTGTTAGCTCAGCCTGTGACATCACAAGCACCAAACTTCACTCCATCGAGGACATCTACATGAGGTGGTTTCTTTTTGTAAAATAAAACGTCTCTATCCTCAAAGACCCCCGCCACCAAATGTAAGCATCGGGGTAAAAGATACAGGAGCCTAAAGGCAAGTACTCAATGGCACAAGGACAGCTTCTTCCCTGCTGCCATCAAATTCCTGAATAATCAATGAACCCAAGACCATTCCTTTCTTTTTGTGCACTATTATTTTTTGTAGTAATGTTGTAAGATGGTTATAATATGAATATTTGCCCTATGACGCTGCCACAAAACACCGAGTTTCATGAAAGTAGATTCTGATCATTAGGCTTAATAAAATGTCCCATGAAATATTGGAGAAACCTTGCACTCAGACATATATACCAAGAAACTAAGCTCTAGTCCAATGCACAACAGAAGTCAGACGGATATGTTGCCCTCTGTCTCAGAAATTTATTTCATTGAAACCAATCATCCATTTGGAGCAGTTATCACTGCAGACTGTAAGTCCCTTTTCAGGCAATAAAGACATACCAGACCAAGTGACCATAAGCTTGATTAAAGAATAAAGGTTTCAGAAGTTTCAGAAAAGCCGAAAGGATTTCAAATAAGATTGTAAGCAACTAATGGTACAGAAAGGGGCAAAAATGGAAGAGCATCCTCTTGCAAACATGGAAGAGCATCCTCTTGCAAACATGAGAGACGGTTAACAAATTAAAACTGGAGATGTGGATGCAAGTTTATCTACTGAGGATAAGAATGAGCAGAAAGCTCATTGTATGCTCTCTGAACTGGACAGTTAATTGCGGTGGTATTTTACAAAAAATATCCGGCATCAGATTTACAACAGGAAAATGGAAGGATGCAGCTACTGGAGTCTTGATCTAGTAATTGAGGGAATGAGTAGGTCAAGCAACATACAAGGAGAAAAATGTGCAGTCCAATGTTACAGGTCACAACCTTCTTTCAAAACTTGAATGTAATATCAAGCATAAAAGAGGGAAGGTGGGGGTGGGGGAGAAGGCTTGGAAGGGGCTGAATGGATATTGGGGGAAAGAAGGTTGAAGATGTGTGGAGAAAGGTAGGGAAAGAGATTACTGGGGCGAGGTGGGAAGGGGGAGGGGGAGTTGAGAGAAAAACAAGCATAGGAGCAGGTAAAGAATCCATGGAAAGTAGAAATGGATGATTTGGAGGTTACCTGCAATTAGAAGATTCAATGTTCATTGAATATTGGCTGCTCAGGTCATACATGATACGTTGTACCTAGAGTTTAAATTGAGCTCACACTGGCAATTGACAAGGTCAGAAAGGTCTGTGAAATAAGGGCCAACGGAATTAAAATAGCTGGCGATCTGCAGTTCCAGCCAGTCCTTGTAGATGGAAAGCAGGGTCTCAACAGAGTGGTAATTCTGCATTTGGTCTTGCCAACGTAGAAGAGGTCACAAAGTGACCAAAATTAGTTTGGATTGTCTTTAACAATGGAATTGATGTAATACTGGCAAAGAAAATTTAAATGTAAAAAAGGGAGCAGACAAATTAGTGTATTCTTTGGAAGACCACAAAAGGTTGAATTATTTCCTTTGATGCTGCATGGTTAAATTAGGGCAGGTCTGACTTAAGGAGGGCCAATCTCAACAGCAAAAGGCAATTACAAGGGAACCTAGAGACAGGGTCAGATACTTGCCAGCGATGACTGGGATTGCAGGCCATTACGTCCTACAAGGCAAGGCCAAACACCATAAATGACTGTGATACTTCACTATCTGATGAGCTGAGCACCTTTTATGTTCTCTCTGAAAAGGATAACTCAATGGTACCAGTGAGAACCCGTGTGGAAACTGATGACTGTGTGATATCTGTCTGAGGCCAATGTCAGAACACCCTTCAAGAGGGTGAACCCTCCCTCGCAAGGTGTCGAGCCTGGATGGCATACCTGGCAGGGTACTGAAAATCTGTGCCAACCAACTAGCCAGAGTATTCACAGATTTTTTTCAGTCTTTCATTGCTACAGTCAAAGATTTCCATCTGTTTCAAAAGGGCATCAATCAATCAGCAAGGTGGCCAAGAAGAGCAGATTGAGCTGTCTCAACAACTATTGCCCAGTAGCACACACTATCTACTGTGATAAAAAGTTTTGAGAGATTGGTCATGGCTAGTATTAACAAACCAAAGTAAAGATTTGGACCCACTGCAATTGGCCTACTGTAGCAATCATTCCATAGCACATGCAATATAACTGGCTCTCCACTCTGCTCTGAATCACCTAGATAGCAGCAACATGTGAATCAGGCTACTCAACATAAACTACAGCTCAGCTCTCAATACTGGTCAACAAGCTCAAAAATCAGAGCCTTTGCACTTCCCTCCACAACTGAATCCTTCAATTCCTATAAAAGACATGTGCTTAGCTCACTGCTCTACTCACTCTACGCCTGTGTGCTTGGTACAATTCAAATGTCATCTCCAAATCTTCTGATGAAACTACGGTTGTCGGTAGATTCACAGACGGCAACGGGGAAGCGTAGCGGAGTTAGATAGATCAGCTAGTTAAGTGGTGTCACAACAACAACCTTGCACTCAATGTGAGCAAGACTAAGGAGCTGATTGTGGACTTCAGGAAGTGAAAATCAGGATAACACGAACCAGTCGTCATTGAGGGGTCTGCAGTGTAAGGGTTAATAACTTCAAATTCCTGAATGTCGACATCTCTGAATATTTGTCTTGGGGCCTCCATGTCGATGCAATCATGAAGACGGGTTGCCATATTTTGTGAGGAGATTTGGTAAAGATTCTTGCAAATTTCTACAGGTAAACCATAGAGAGCATTCTGTCTGGTTGCATCACCATCTGGTATGGAGGTGCCAATGCACAGAGCAGGAAGAAAACTTCAGAGATGTGAACTCATACAGGGCCATCACCGGCATCAGTCTTCACTCCATTGAGGACATCAACAAGAAGTGGTGTCTTAAGAAAGCAGCCTCTATCCACAAGGACCCTGATCAACTAGGCCATGTCCTCTTCACACTGCCACCATCAGGAAGAAGGCCTAAAGATGAGCACCCAGCAGTTCAAGGACAGTTCCTTCCCCTCTGCCATTAGATTTCTGAATGGACAATGAACCACAGACATGACTTCACTTTCTCTTCTTTTGCACTCATTTATTATTTTTAAATGTTGCCACAAAACAATGAATTTTGTGGCATGTTCATGACAATAAATTCAGATTCTTCCAATTCTGAGACTTTTTAAAATTAGGTCAGCACATTTCATGTCGAGTTTAGCCCAATGTTGTTACAGCGCTAGCTACTCATGTTTGAATCCGGCGGTGCCTGTAAGAAGTTTACATGTTTTCCCTGTGTCTGTGTTGATGTCCTCCAGGTCCTCTGGTTTCATCTCATTCCTCAAAGTGTCTGGTTAATTGAGTACAATTGACTGGCACGGGCTTGTGGGCCAAAGGGCCAGTTACCATGCTGTATGTCTGAATATAAATTGAAAATTTTATTTAACATTGTCAGAATTGCAATCAAGATTGAAAAATATTTATCAGCCTCATCATAGCTTTTCCTCTCAACTGTGGACCGTACTAGCTTCTCCAATACTACCTGATGAAGTGCTTGGAAGATACAAAGGTGTTGGGTATACTTTAATTAAAGGATATGATCAGCAAATATGTTGAATCAGAAATGGTGTAACAAAAACTTAAGACTGAGGAGTAAAAAGATGGATCTTACTGCAGCTACTTATAACTGTTGGAGACCAGGGATGTGTTTGTAGCAATTTTATTTTTTTTCTGTTACTTTGGCTTTCCATCATTTTGTGATTGTCAGCAATGAGCATCAAAGGCAATAGGATCAGCATCTCGCTGATTTTGGCCAAGAAGGTTTGTGGTATGGATAAAACAAGAGGACAAAACAGTATAAGCTATTTAAAAAGATGGGTCAAATGGAGGATTAAGGCCTATTGTAATGCAGCAACGTGGATGCATGGAAGGCAGCAACATTAAATGGATGATAGCTTGCAACATTGCCTCATCCCTGGCACCTCTGCGAACATCTATGTGGATGTTACTCTCTGGAATTAAGGCACTCTTAAAATATTCTGATTTCACCTGTCTCATTACACAAGATAACAGAGGACACATGGCAGAAAAATTGGCCCTTGACAATTGTTCATAGCACTCAAGGCTCCTCTCATTGTTTCTTGACAGTGTACCTTTTTCTTCTGATTCCTTTGGCTCAATCTTAATTAATTTTTCTGCATGATTAGCATTGCGGCTAGCACAATTCTTTCATGTTGCCAGTGAGCAGGGTTCAAATCTGGCACTGTCCATAAGGAGTTTGTCAATTCTCCATGTCTGCATGAGCTTCTTCCGGGGGCTCTGGTTTCCTCCCACATTCCAAAAACATTCAGACTTAGTCAATTAATTGGTCACCTAGGTGTAAGTGAACAGCGCGAATTTGGTTGGAGTCAGAGGATAATTGTAAAAAGTTGCCTTTGCGATTCGATGCTTGTGACCAGTGGTGTGTTGCAGGAGATAGAGCTCGGTCCACTGTTCTTTATTATCCATATTACTGATTTAGATGACAATGCTCTTAACACTGTCAGTACATTTGCAGAGGAAACTAAAGTCGGTTATATAGTGGACTGTGAGGAAAGATATAAGTTTACAATCAAATCCAGATCAGTGGAAAATGGGCCAAGGTATAGCAAATGGAATTTGTGAGGCATTGAATGTTGGCAAGTCAAACTAGTGCAGGATTTTCACTGTAAATGGTGGGGCCCTGGAGCGTGTTCTAAAAGGAAAGACCAACCAGTGCATAGTTGCCGAACGTGGCAACTCAGGTGAGCAGGAGCTTGCTTTCATTCAGCGGAGTACTGATAGAAAGGTTGGGACATCACGATAAAGCTGTACAAAGTCATTGATAAATCCACAGTTAGAGTACTGCATCTCGTTCAAATCACCCAGCAATAGGATATCATTAAGTTGCAAAAGGTGCAGAAGAGAGTCACCAGGACACGAAAGCTTAAGAGTTACAGGGAGTGGATTTATTCCCTGCAAGGTAACAAGCTGAGTAATAACCTTAGAGAAATATTTAAAATCACGAGGGGCATGAATAAAGTGAATGCTTACAGTCTTTTTCCAAGGATAGATGTTTCTAGATCTTGAGGACATACATTTAAAGTGCTATGGGAGAGATTTAAAAGGGACCTAAAAGGCAACATTTTCACTCAGAGGGTAGTTTATATCTGGAATGAGCTGCAGAGAGAGCGTCAGAACCAAGTACAATTTCACTGTTCAAAAGACATTTAGGCAGATACCGTCCATGGATAGGAAGGGTTTAGGAGGATCTTGGCCAAATACAGGTAAATGGGTCCTACCCATTGGTTGGCATGGAAGAGTTGGGCACAAGGGCCTGTCCCATGCTCCAAGTTGCTGATTTTTATTCTCCTGGAATATGCAAGCTCAAATACTTTGTGTGGTAGTACGGTGGAGTAAAAGCAACAAAAGAGACATTTAATCTTCAGATAATTTTATTTGAAAGGACTGAAACTTTTGCATTTCTGTCCTGTTATTCACAACCTCAGGCTGATCAGATCATCTTTCAGCCAATGAATTCCTTTTTGAACATTAATTTCTGTCATCCTGTGGGCAATATGGCAAGCGACTTCACACAGCAAGTTCCTACAAACAGCAATGTATTAAGCAAAGAATCCATTTCAATGACACTGATTGAGGGAAGAAATATTCAATCAACAAATTATTATGAATATTTGCCCAGAACAATACATATCTTTACAGAAGAATCACATCCTGGTTTTATTTTTGGAGGAGAGGATGATTGTGAAGTTTGGAAGTGACTTTCGATAGTTGATTATATGTTATGATGTATTACAATTGGTTCATGCAATTGCTTGTTTTTAGCTGATGTGCTCACAAACATAACCCATACTTACATCACAAAATAACAATACATGGATTTTACCGGACTGTATAATGACACAGAAAAGAAGGAAAAAATGCCAATTAGAAGCTATTTTAGTGACAGGAATTGATAGGGGAAATGATTCAACATGTCACATATAGATCATGGTGGGAGGAACATGGAAGGAGTTGTATAATATTCAAGAAATGTTCCTCATTAACCTCTGAGTCCTGGTTGTGAGTCAACCTTAAATTGACGGGTTGGGAAAGTTAGTCCATAGCACCTGTGACACCCCAAATAAATGAGCATTAGATATTCTCCACTCTGCTCTCAAAATGAATCTTGGTTGAAAGTACACTCTTATGGATATCAAAGATATCAACTAATAAATATCAAAGTTGTAGAGTCACAGAAAAAGCCAAAAGAACTTGAACTGTTTCAGGAACTGAGGGAAGAGCTCAAAGGGCAATCTGTTTCAAACTATGTTGTTGATGGCATTATGGGACCATGAGTTATACGCCACTCAGCCCGTTGATTTTTCTCCCCTATTCCATTATGAGCTGATCTATTCTCCCATAGCCCCACTCTCCTGCCTTCTCCCCATGTCCCTTGATACACTGACAATTCAGGTACATATCAATCTCTACCTTAAATACACTCAATAACTTGGTCTCTACAGCCACCCATGGTAGCAAATTCCAAAGCTTCACCACTCTCTGGCAAAAGAAATTCTTCCGTATTTCTGCTAAATGAGTAAAAATTTTGACGTGGCAGTTATTTGGTTGGAGTCCAAATTACAGAAGTATCAAAAGCTGATAATGTTCAGTTCACTTTTTACATCTCCGTTAAAATTGTAATGACAAATTCTGTGCAGTCTAGTTTGCATGATCAGCTTCTGTATTTAATCTGAAATTCTCTATGCTATGGGGAATTTGTCAAGATTTGAAACAACAAAAGATGATCTTATTGAACCAAACAAAATGGGGAAATGATATTTCTCCTTGCTGGGTTGATAAGGAGACGATCTCAAAATGAAAGGCCAGTCATTGAGGAGAAAGAGAAGAGGAAATCTTTTCACCCAGGTGATTGTGAATCTTTGAAATTTGATGTTAAAAGATCACTTGTGATCTTGTTGAATGATGGAGCATCTATTAGCAGGCTGAATAGTTGAGTGTCTATGTATATTTCAATAAATGCACAGAGGTTTTAACTGAAATACTGATGGTGGATGATTATCAATGAGCATTTTTCTGATCCTGAAATTCTGCCAACAATAGCAGGGATGTCCCAGTGACAACGTACTTCAATTCCCCACCATATTCCCTTGCCAACATGTTGGTTCATGGTCTCATTTGATGCCAGACTCTGACCATTTGCAAATTGGAGGAACAACTCCTCATATTCTGTCTGGGCACCCTCCAACTGGATGGCATTAACATTGACTTCTTCGATTTTCCATTAGGAGACCCATCCCTGTCTATCTGTATTTCAACTTTACTCTTGCTCTATCTCTCTCTTTTCTTTTCCCTCTGTTCCCTTTCCTCCAGCTCTGCATTCACAGATCAATTTTCACCTTTCCTCTCCTGTCCTATCCAGGTCCACTTCTCACCTTTCCTCTCCTGTCCTATCCAGGTCCAATTCTCACCTTTCCTCTCCTGTCCTATCCAGGTCCAATTCTCACCTTTCCTCTCCTATCCTATCCAGGTCCAATTCTCATCTTTCCTCTCCTGTCCTATCCAGGTCCAATTCTCACCTTTCCTCTCCTGTCCTATCCAGGTCCAATTCTCACCTTTCCTCTCCTGTCCTATCCAGGTCCAGTTCTCACCTTTCCTCTCCTGTCCTATCCAGGTCCAATTCTCACTTTTCCTCTCCTGTCCTATCCAGGTCCAATTCTCACCTTTCCTCTCCTGTCCTATCCAGGTCTAATTCTCACCTTTCCTCTCCTGTCCTATCCAGGTCCAATTCTCACCTTTCCTCTCCTGTCCTATCCAGGTCCAATTCTCACCTTTCCTCTCCTGTCCTATCCAGGTGCAATTCTCATCTTTCCTCTCCTGTCCTATCCAGGTCCAATTCTCACCTTTCCTCTCCTGTCCTATCCAGGTCCAATTCTCACCTTTCCTCTCCTGTCCTATCCAGGTCCAGTTCTCACCTTTCCTCTCCTGTCCTATCCAGGTCCAATTCTCACTTTTCCTCTCCTGTCCTATCCAGGTCCAATTCTCACCTTTCCTCTCCTGTCCTATCCAGGTCTAATTCTCACCTTTCCTCTCCTGTCCTATCCAGGTCCAATTCTCACCTTTCCTCTCCTGTCCTATCCAGGTCCAATTCTCACCTTTACTCTCCTGTCCTATCCAGGTCTAATTCTCACCTTTCCTCTCCTGTCCTATCCAGGTCCAATTCTCACCTTTCCTCTCCTGTCCTATCCAGGTCCAGTTCTCACCTTTCCTCTCCTGTCCTATCCAGGTCCAATTCTCACCTTTCCTCTCCTGTCCTATCCAGGTCCAGTTCTCACCTTTCCTCTCCTGTCCTATCCAGGTCCAATTCTCACCTTTCCTCTCCTGTCCTATCCAGGTCCAATTCTCACCTTTTGTCTATTGGTCTGTGCTCCTTTCCCTGTCCTTTCCTTCCTTCGCCTCAGCCTTTTCTTGCCTTCTTTTTGCTCAAACCTTGAAGAAGAGGTCAGGCCTGAAACGTTTGTTATTTATCTTGCTCTCCTTCTGGACGCTGAGAGACCTACTGAGTTCCTTCTGCATTTTGTGTTTTGCCTGTGATAATGAGTTATCAAGAAAACAAAATGGGGAATCTGGTGATGATCCTGATAAAAGGTTATCAACATGAAATGTTTAAACTCTTGATCTTTCTCCATAGATATGGCTTGACTGACTGAATACTTCCATAATTTTCTGGTTTTATTTTTAATTCAGCAAAGGTGTTTTATGCCATTTGCTTCGACAATGCAGACCCACCCAATTTTTGAAAGTAATTAGGTGGCTTTTTGCAGCTTTCATCTCACTAGATGCTGAATTTGATTGTGGGTTATGTAAAGCTGCTGTTCTCTCAACATTATTTGCTTAAGATGAATAAAGGAGAAAAGAAGGAAAATGTATGATAAAATACTGGTTTGCCAATAGGTATTTTTGGTGATAATGGATTCATATTACTGAGTGGAATGGTACTGACAGGCAGAGCACTTTGAAATCAAGTGTGCTCAGAATACAGATAAGGGATTCACTGGCTACTTTTAACCCAAATAGAAAATCCAACTGACATAATGTAAGTTAGCTATGAGAAGATTCATTGCATTATTGCGGATCACCTTGAGTTTCCTCACTGTGGAACTATTTCTGAAGCTGCACTGTTTCTCAGTGGTTCTGGGGCTGTTAGTGCCGTCAGGAATGCAATTGCTTGTGTGTCCTTATTAAGAGCAAAGTTAAATGTCTAATAGGTTATATTTATACACCAAAACTTCCTCTTAAAAGGCTGCATTTGCACAGCACAGGAGCATTTTTTTTATTGGAAACAATTATGCCTGGTTTATAAAAACACAATGCCGGAGAAACTCAGTAGGTCAAATGGAGCACTTTATAAAGCTAAGATAAAGATACGTCACCAATGTTTTGGGCTTGAGTCCTTGATTAAGGTATGATCAAGTATAGACAAGGGCCCAAACAAAATAGTGGTGTTCCGGGGGGGCGGGGGGAGATTGGGGATTGGAGAGGAGCACATTCCCACAGGCAGGAGATAATAGATGGATAAAGGAGGGAGGGCACCAGTAAGCAGGGAGAGGAGGATGGTAGTGTGAATGGAGAGGGAAGGGGATGAAAGAAGACAGAAGAATAGGGAAGAGAGGGAGAATGGGGTGGTCCAGCAGAAACTGGAGAAGTTGATGCTAATGCTATTTTGGTGAGAAGTGTCCAGAAGAAAAATTTGGTGTTGCTCACTGTATTGCCACATAGCCAATGTACAAATTACATGTAGGAGATAATGGAGGAACGACAGATGGAGGAGAATGCCCAAGCAGGCATTTATTCCAAATGTATATTTTGTGCTGATTTGATCCATAACCAAGTTTCCACTCCTCTTTCAGAAAAAATGAAATTCTGTAGAAGCAGATTTGAACATGATTTATCAATTTTATTGCCACCAAGACAGTTTTATACATATTTACATGGGCCAGAAGGAACTACTCAAGTTGCTGAGGTGCCAAAGCATCCATGTGGTTTGTGCATGGGAATTATGGGTAGACACAGCTAGACATTCCTGATTGCACATACCTCTTTAAGGACATGAATTCAGTCTATAAATGCCTCCATTTTGGGAAACCCAACAAAGGTTTCTGAGTAGTCTGCTTGTTGTTATGGGCTAAGGGGGGGGGGGGGGGGGAGAGGAGAGGGTAGATGACATCCCCTTTCCTTGAGATGGAGTTAGGATATGAAAGAAGTGATGGACAGACAATTGGGCAATGTTAGAGGTTGGCAGCAGCATCTTGGTATGACTCTAAGGCAAGGGATCTGTGAATGACAATAATCCCCACCTCAGTGGGTTAAGCAATCTCAATCTTTATGATGTTTTTGATGTCAGAGAATGCAGTTTGAGGGTGAACCCTTGAGTGGGACAGTTTTAGGAGAACTTGGATTACTAAAGCCAGGTCATTTGTAATTAAAACTAATTTTTCAGACTTGTCAGGTTGAAATTCTCTGCACTGCATAAAAAGTATTTGCACTCCAGCTTCAGGTCTGAAAGAATGGTGTGTGGGCAAACTAAAATCCTGCTGAGAAATAAGAACTTAAATTTCCCAACAAGCACCAATTCAGCCAGAGATATATGGGGAAAAAAATGCTGTCCTCCAAGTGAGGCAATTTTCAGCTGCACAACACTGGGCTTTCTAAGAGTTGTTTCAATGGATATCTGGCCTTAGACAAAGTGACACTGTGGTTCCCTGCCGAAATAGAGATGATCAAGTTAATCGCATTAGAGGGCAGCACTACAAATGAATTGAATTGATTTTAAATATGACTTGTGTTTTGTAATTGTCTTCTATTTACTATATTTTGATGGAAGTTTCATTAAAGCAAACAAAATTATTTTGATTTTTATTGGGTACACGTCATTTGAGTTATCATAAAAGCACAGAAATGCTGGAAGAATTCAGCAGGTCTTACAGCGTCTGTAGGAGGTCAAGATGTGTAAATTTTGACGCATAGCACAGAAGCAGGTTCTTTCGGCCCACCAGCCCATGCTGCCCAATTACACCCAATTGACCTCCATCCTGGTATGTTTTGAAGGATGGTAGGAAACCAGAGCACCTAGAAGAAACCCATGCAGACTCAGGAAGAACATATAAACTCCTTACAGACAAAAATATAACCGACATTTCGGGCCTGAGCCCTTCTTCAAGATTTATCTCCTATGAGTTCTGCACTTGTACTAAAATCACAGCATATGAAGACTGTAGTCTTTACCCACAGCCTTTGGGTTATGATCCTTATTTGCTGTGGAAACTTTTAAATCCTATGTTGTCAACTGTGACATTACACGACTTAAACATGACTCATTTTGGAGGCAGTACAATAATTTATCTGGTGAGGGTGGGCATTAAAATCACTATCACCCGTTAAATGTCAATCCAAAAGTCAAAGCTACAACATTGTCCCACTGGAGTGGGAGGGAAAAATCATTGATGTCATGATTCAAAGAAAAATATGGGGTATAAATTGTATTATTCTTGCCAGATCTTCCATAGAACAGGCCATTGACATCGATTAAAGGATCTTCTGTGATGCAATTTATTACAGCTGCCAGTGAGGTGACAATTCAGATCCGTCACAGAATGGGTTAATAATCTTATGATAAAAATATTTCTTAAAAGGGGCAAGACTTTGAGGTTTAGTTGTTAGAACACATTTCACAAACATTTCAAGTGCCATGCAGGAGTAGACTACATGTCTCCAATGGCTTTGCTGAGACAATGGGAGAGGACTTGTGAGAGTTTTACAAGTAGATGTTAATGGATCAGCAGGTTTGTACAGGGTCCAGGCTCAAGAACTGAAAGTCTTTTACTATTAGAACTAGTGCCAGAAATTTAAATTGCTGGTTGAAGGTTGTTGTTCTAAGAGGGGTCATGTGGTGTTGCAAAAAGAGAAAACATTAATTCTTTGGGGGAAAAAGGAGAGAGAGAGAGAGAGAGAGACTGAGAGATTTAGTAGCAGTTAGTGTTGAAGATTGCAAGGTTGAAAACCTGCTGCAAGACCCTATGGGTTTTGAGTTCCAAGTTCAGCCTATTATAAATCTCTGTAGTCAATTGCGGAGGCTGTGGCTGGTTATTGTGTTTCTCCTGAACTAGGGGGAAAAAGGAGAACTCTTTGTGGTAACCTGGTAGAAGAGGTTGTCTTTGGAAAACCCATAAGGGGGCACGTTTTTCAGCAAGACGCTAAAGTGGCTGATTGAAGGAGATCAGTTTGTGTGTGTCCAACGAACAATGAATATCTTTCTCTCTGAAACCAAGAAAGATCCTCCTGAGGGGTAACTTAAGTTAAAGCACCAGAACCTGGTGAAGATGATATATGTTTAATTCTGTGCACAGTTTAGAAGATTGCTTGATATCAGTGAACTTAGAGAAATAAAAAGTGAATGACTGGACAGTGAAAAATAACTTTCCTGAACACACAAACATTACCTACACGTGGAATTAGAATTAGAAGGGGGTTGTTAATAGTAATAAGTTAAATATTGATCTTATTATTATATATTAATTAGCCATTGTCTTGGTGAATTTCTGTTGCAGCTGGTTTTTGAGTCTTTTGGACACATAAGAGTTCCACTTATTCCAATTTAATGCACTTCATGTTCAAAATATGGTCTCCTCTTACTTTGGAGAAGCCAAACACAGATTACATAATCTCTTTGGCCCAGTCCATATAGATGACCCCAGAGCCTACAGTCCTCTGTCACTTTAATTCTTCCCTCAATCCCACTCTATCGTCTCTGTCTTTAGTCTCCATAACAAAAAAAAAGAGCCCCTAATGTATCAGGAAATATTAGCTTGGGCAAAGCATTGGCTGATTGGTGGGAAACAAAGAGTTGGGATACAGGGATCATATTCCGCTTGGCTACCAGTTGCTAGTAGTGTTCCACAAAGATTTATATTATAGACTTTGTGGCCAAGTTTGGAGATCATGCAAAGGGAGGTGGAGGAGCAGGTAGTGTTGAGGAAACAGGGAGGATGCTGAAAGACTTGGTCAGATTTGGAAAATGGGCAGAGACGTGGCCAATGAATTTCAATGTTGGGAAATGGACTTTGGTAGAAAAATAAATGGACAGACTATTTTCTAAATGAGGAGAAAATTGAAAATACCTAGATACAAAGGGACCTGAGAGACCTCTTGCAGGAGAGCCTGAAGGTAAACTAGTCGGTGGTGAAGATGGCACATGCAATGCTGGCATTCATTTCATGAGGAATAGAATATAAAATCAGGCAAATAATGTTGATGCTTCATAAGATACTTGGAGTATTGTGAGCAGTTTTGGGCTCCTCATTTAAGAAGCAATATGCTGATGTTGGAGAGGTTCACAAGAATGATTCCAGGAATGAAAGGGTCACCGTATGAGCAGTGTTGGACAGCTTTTGGCCTGTACTCATTGAAATTTAGGAGAATGAGGGGGGATCTCAGTGAAGCATTTCAAATGTTGAAAAGCATGAACAGAGTCGATGGAGAAAGGTTGTTTCCCATTATGAAAGAGGACACAACTTCAGGATTGAAGGGTGTATGCTTAGAACAGAGACACAGAGGAATTTATTTAGCTGAAGGGTGGTAAATCTATGGAATTTGTTGCCACAGCGGTTGTGGAAGCCAGGTCTTTAAAGCAGAGATTGATAGATTATTGATTACTTAGGGTGGGGCTGAGTGGGGAAAATGGATCAACTCATGATTAAATGGCAGAGCTGAATAGCCTATTTTTTCTCCTATGTCTTATGGTCTTACATATCTTTGATAATCCCAATGCAAGTTTGATACACAGAATCTTATTTGCCATCTGAGAACAAGGGCATAAGGAAGGAAATAGGAGCAAGAGTTGGTCCTCTGGCCATCAAGCCTGCTCTGCCATTAATTAAAATTTATGGCTGATTAAGCCATGTCTCAGCTCCACTTACAAGGATTACTTTACATGAATCAGGGTGTTCGCATCGAATTCGTTAATTTTAGGTTACCACAACTTTTTCTTCCCTCTCAGGATCTGGCAGAATCATTCAATTACATTTTGCTCGAATCCTCACCCATCACTATTGTACAACTCATTGGCCAGTGCACTGGGTGCAATTTGTATTAATCGGGATTTAATTACTAAAGGCTTGAATAAATTAATAAATCAACAATTCTTAGGTTCTATTAAAAACGTGTTGCTATGTCTTACCTCTATTCTGTTGCAAGAACAGCAGCTTTGTGCAATGCTTGTAGCTGGCACATCATTACTGACCATTGGTAAGTGATTCTAGAGAAACCCCTATTTCTTTTTCAATATTTTAATTAACATTTAAATTTAACATCCAAAAGTCAAGAAAATACATTGCACTTAAATCATATCATTTCATTCAAGGTACCCTGAATTTTAATCAAACAGATTATATTGTATTGATATTTTATTACAAAAAGAAAAATCAAAGCCCTCTACCAAGAAAGGAGCTATTTAACCAAAATAAGAGTTCTTATCAAAGTGATTAACAGAAGTGGGCCATTTGGCCCATTGAGACTGCTCTGCAAATTCACCCTGAGGTAAACTGTTCTCACATCCAGTTCCAAATTCCAGCCATTTCCCCATATCCCTTAATAGTCTGACTAATAATAGATATCTATCAATGTCCTCCTTAAACTCCCCCAATGATCGGGCCTCCTCAACTGTATGTGGCAACGAATTCTACAAATCCACAACCCTCTGGTCCTCCTCCCACTGCCCCTCCACCCCACCATTTTATTCAGGTGCCTGCCTGAATTTCTCCTCATCTCTGTTTTAAATGGGTATCTTCTAATTCTAAGACTGTGTCCTCTTATCTTGGACTCGCCCACCAAGGAAACATCTTATTCACATCTACTCTGTCCAATCCTTTAACCATTCAAAATGAGATCCCCTCTCATCCTTCTATACTCCAATGAATACAGTCCAAGAGCCGCTAAACATTTCTCGTAGGTTAACCCCTGCATTCCAGGAATCATCCTGGTAAATCTTGTCTATACCTTCTGCAACATTATTACATCCCTTCTAATAGGAGAGGCCCAAAACTGCACACAGTACTCCGAATGAAGTCTCACCAGGGCCCCATAAAGCCTCATCAACATCTCTTTACTCGAAAACACTATATTCCCTTTGAAACGAATGCCAACATAGCCTTCACTTTCTTTACTGCTAATCCAACCTGGTGGTTAAATTTAAAGATACCCTGCATGAGAACCACCCACCACCACCCCCCCCCCCCCAAGTCCCTTTGCACTTCCAAATTTTGAATTTTTTCCCCTATTCAAAAATAACCTGCCTGTTTATTTCCTCTTTCAAAATGTACAACCATAGAAATCAAAGATTATAAACGTAACTCAAAAAGCATCCCCAGTGTTTGAAAATTTGAATTCAAATTGGAAATTGAGTATCTAATCGTTTCTAAATTTAAACATGACGATGTCACGTAGCCATCAAGTGTGTTGCTCAGATGGTGTCCCTCCATCTGAGCAACACTGCCTCCCTAGCCATAAGAGAAATAAAAACTAAACTCTCAAGGTCAACCACAGTACAGTATCATAGAGCTGTCCTTAGATAGGATAAAACAAGGGGAGAGGTGGTGTTTGTCTTTAGTGACTGTAATCGCATGCCCCCAACTGCACCCAATCATGCCCATGGATTGATTCTTTTGCCACAAGTGGCCCGTTGGCTCTGTGGGAAGGTTGGCTCATAATTTGGACAGCGATCACAGAATTGATCTTGATGATGAAAACCTCTTGTAAGCACCATGATCCATAGAAATATTCTCTAGCACAAGCTGTGCTGTGAACAGGCAGGCACAATTGCAGAGCAAAACATCAATGTTGCAACAAGAACACTTAATGCAGACATAATTGGTGATTTGGTACAAAATTTATTCCCCATATAGTTAGTGGGGAAGAAGCAGACCAAAGATTACGCTTTATCAATCCATTTTTTTAAGGTTGAAATGATGTAATGGACATCTAAAATATTGTCACTGAGAGACAAATACAACCACAGGGAAATAACACTTCTTCAAGGGTGAATCACACCCAAACATGTACATCAATCCAAAGAGCAGGGGAATAATTGGTTGCTTTATTAAGAGAGATCGCAGGCAAATTGGAGCCGGTAGGTTTTGAGCGCTGTATGATTCAATTTCTCATTCTGGAGTCCATTGTCTTAAGTGCTTTTATTGTTCTTTTTTGATCCTGTGCACAATAGATGAAAAGAAGCCTCCTGACTCTCAGGAAGCACATCAGATTCCGGTCTAACTCTGTGGCCAGTCAGATGAAAATAGTTACCATTTTATTCTCCCTATTCAGTTTTTACATGTGAGATGCCTGCAGTTTTAGCCACTTATGTGTGCTACTTTGGTGACATCTAGTGGAATGTAGACAATTCAGAGGGAGAAAAGAATATAAACAATCAGACGATCCAAAAACCTTCTCAAAAATCTCTGTGAATTACTGTGAAAATTACCTTCACCTGCTGCGACTGATTCCTTCACACTACACTGGTCTCCCTTTTGATTTTGCTTATGCAAATACCAGATAAAACAAATTAAAATTAGTTTCCATTTGTGTCTGCCAAGTGTATTTCAATTCTTATTTGTAAACAGATAGCTTGCCAGCTTCCATTGCCTTGTATTTTATAGTTTCGTGGTTGCCGCAGAATTTTTAACTTCTTCTACTATAACTTGGCGGAAAACATTTCAGGTTTCTCTGCAGTGAATTACTTGCCTTCTAACTCCCCTTTGCCTTTACAGTATTTACAAGGCACAGCTTAGGAGTGTGATGGCATGTTTTCTGCTTGTCTGGATGAGTTAAGTTCCAAGCCAAGACAAAACAGCCCATTTAATCGTAGTTTCATTCAATTCCCTCCTTCCCCAACCTCTTCCACCACCAAAGCAGCATGGCTGGCAGGGTATCTTGCACTGCAGTTACCTGCTGTGCCAATTTAGACTCCCAACCAGTCAACTTTAAGTTCCTTATCATCTGATTGTACATATACAACCAGATGAAACACTGTTTATCCAGACTATAGCGTATACACAGTACATAAGAATCACTTCTATACATACATTACTTAAAATAAATATATAAATATTTTGGAATGATTTACTCAGTACAGATACTGTTCATCAATCTCATAGCCTGCAGGA
Organism: Narcine bancroftii; assembly: GCF_036971445.1. NCBI lineage: Eukaryota > Metazoa > Chordata > Chondrichthyes > Torpediniformes > Narcinidae > Narcine > Narcine bancroftii. Next base: position 17,722,831 of record NC_091470.1, on the reverse strand, counting down.
AGAAGCTATTTCTCAGCCTGGGCAGTCCTGATTTTGAAGTATCTCCTTCCTGATGGTAGTGGGTCAGAGATTCTAGGTGCTTGATGGAAGAGGTCAAAATAATTCTTTAAGCCCTACTTAAGCAACAATCCTCATCAATACCAACAATGAAAGGAAAGGAGACCCCCAGTGATCTTCTCAGCCATTTTGCTGATTCTGTCCATTTCCTTCTGATCAGATGCTTTGCAGCTACCATAGAACACAATAATGCAGCTAGACAGGTCACTCTCATTGCGCTCCTGTACCATTTTATCAAGATGGGGTAGCCTTGTCCTCCTCAACCTCCTTAGGAAGTATAGGCGCTGCTGCACCTTCCTGACAATAGGTGCTGTAGGTCCATCATCGTAATCTCTAGACAGAGCAGGAATTCAAGAACATCTTCCGCAGGTCAGATATCCAGAAAAAGGAGTTGCAGGCACTCTTCACATCAGGCAAGATGCACGGAGAGAAATGGACAGTCAATGTTTTGATTCGGAACCCTTCATCAAGATTGAGAAATATCTCGACCCATCCCCCACTGATGTTGACTGACTATTTCTCTCCATGAACAGTGTCTCTGGCCTGTTGATGCCCTTCAGCTTCTCATCAGTTGTTTGCTCAAGATTCCAGCACAGCAGTTTTATTTTACAGCACGGTAACAGCCCTCAAGCCCACACCCCCAAATATACCCTTGTGACCAATTAACCTACTAACACCATTTGTCTTTACAACATGGGAGGAAAACCAGCACCTAGAGAAAACCCACAGAGGTCACAAGGAGAACGCACAAATACTTTCCAGACGATGGTAGATTTGAATTCGGGTCCTAATAGCATGGTGCTCTCCTTTATGCTAACTGTGCCACATCATTTCTTGTGTTTCTCCAGGTCATATTCCTTCTAGCTTTCGCTTCTACTCTCCCACCTGCATCCACCCATGCACCTGTTAGCCAGTATTCCTCCCCTGCCCCTTCCTCTCCTTCCTCTCCTTCGTCTTTTTTTCAGGCTCCTACCTGTTTTTGCTTATACCTGATGAAGGGCCCAGGCCTGAAGCATTGGTTACCCTTCAGCTGCTGTGAACGCTACATCATCTAACTCTGGAACTTTTCTCCAGCACATTTGGGTAGTGCATTATAACACCAGCATCTGCGGACTTTCTTGTTTAACTGGATCACCGTTCCTTTGTTGAGTTTAAATTCTGGAACTCCCAACCCCACAAAATTGTTCAAATTTATGATCATCTGATTGTACAATATGAGAATCAATGATCTCCAGTCCTCAGTTCGAAATCATGCAAACATACAGATATAACACAGGTGCAGAGAATCCATACATATATACAAATATATTACGATAAAAAATAAAATAATAGTGTACAAAAAGTAAGGCAGTTTCTTTGGTTCATTGATTATTCAGGAATCTGATGGCAGCGGGGAAGAAGCTGTCCTTGTGGTGCCGAGTGTTCATCTTTAGGCTCCCGGACCTTTTTCCCAATGGTAGCAGAGTGAAGAGGACGTGGCCTGCGTGGTGGGGGTCTTTGAGGATAGAAGCTGCTTTGTTAAGATACTGCCTCATGTAGATGACCTCGATGGAGTGAAGTCTGGTGCTTGTGATGTTGCAGGCTAAGTCAACAACTCTCTGGAGTTTATTCTTGTCCTGAGAGTTGGTGCCTTCATACCACACAGTGATGCAACCAGCCAGAATGCTCCGCACAGTACACCTGTAGAAGTTTACGAGAATCTTCAGTGACATACTGACTCCAATGTATAGCCACTGGCAAGGCTTCTCTGTGACTGCATCAACATGGAGGCTCCAGGACAGATCCTCAGAGATGTTGAGAGCCAGGAATTGGAATTTCTTGACCCTCTCCACACACTGCTGATGAGACCATCTACAGTCATGTCATCTGTAAACGTGATGACTCTTTTGGAGCTGGATTTGGCATTGTGGGAGTACTTTCCTCAGTAGGACTGCAGCAGTCCAAGAAACTGGCCTACCTCCACCTTTTCAGGGTAGTTTAGGATGGCCATGTACGTTGATGGAAATCTAAGGATATGACACAAATGAAGTGAATATACTTTGAATGGTTTTCTTCTTTATTCTGAATAAAGTTTATTTTGGGGGGAAAATGTTTGCTTTACTCATGACACTAACATAATTACATGAATGACCATGTTGATTTTAAAACAATGGACATTTAAACAATCTTCACCTGAGTAGTGCACTGACGGTTACAGATGGGAAAAAATGGATTTGTAGATCAGTAGTCATTCAATCAATATGTTTTCTGTAGGTCTTATTTCCATGACGTCAATTATCATGCTTTCTTGTTTAATAATACTAAAGTGAGGTGTGCAACACAGAAGCAGGAGTAGTGTATTTGATCCTTCCCTTACCCTTCCATTCAATCTGATTATGGCTGCTCTGCCCCAGATCTCATCTCCCCTTCTGTGCTATAGCTCTCAATTTGAGAATCTTTTACATTCCACTTTGACTCACCACAATGATCCAGCCTGCACAACCTTCAAGGTTGGAGAATTCATCACCTTCTGCTAGAAGTTCCTGTGCACCTCAATTTTAAGTGACCTCCCCTAATTTGTCTCCTTCTTTGATATTCTCCCACCAGTAGAAATATCTTGATGCCCGCCATGCCTCTTTCACATCATGGTATCATATATTTCAAAAGTTGTTATTCCACCCAATAAAGATACTAAATGCAATAAGATAGATGATTATAGAGCCTTTATGGTCTTTGAATGGTCCAAATTATCTGATGCTAAGTCAAAAGTGATGGCAAAAGCATAGACAAGGTCGTGGGTTTTACAGAAGAAAGGGGGCTTTATTTAATTTATATACATATTTGAATGCATACTTACATAGGATTAAGTGTCCTTCCTTAAATGGCCTTGAGAAGATGATGGTGTGTCACTGACTTGGTCTGCTTCATGTTTTGAAACACTTCCAAAGTGCTGTTGAGTTACATTCCAGGATTTAGAAGTTCAGCAAGCTAATTCCAAAGGGAATTTCTTTAATCTGCCTGAATTCAACACAGTTGCAAACTATCAGTTCTGGTGACAAGCCCCTAATGGAGTGAAGACAAGCAGAAAATGTCCCTAATTTTGATCTCTGGTAATCCCATCACAAAATCTAAACAGTTTTTTGGTTGAGATAAGGGGAAAAGATCAGTGTTGATGTAAGGATAGTTGTAAGGGCAGAATTAATAGCAGTTAGTGCAACCCTGTTACAACGCCAGTGACGCAGGTTCAAATCTAGCGCTGTTTGTAAGGATTTTGTGTGTTCTCCCCATGTCTTCGTGGGGTTTTTCTGGGTGATGCAGTTTCCTCCCACCCTCCAAAACGAAGCCCTATATCTGGAATGTGGGAAAACAAGTAGCTATTACCTTTTACCTATTAACTCGTTCCACCCCTTCCTCTTTCCTCCCTCAAACTTTTTATTCAGGCACCTCCCTACTTTTACACATTCCCAACAAATGGCTCAGGTCTAAAACACTGACTGCCTTTTATTTCCTGTGGACAATGTGTGATCTGAAGATTTTCTCCAGCGCTCAGCTAGTTGTGTGTTCACATTCCAACACAATTTGGATAGTTCAAGCCAAATCAGAAAAAAATAGGGATTTTAAAATCCACCCACAATGACAATTGTTAAATTTGGAAGGCCAAAGGAATAAGAGGGAGACTTATAAATTGCCTTTATGGCAATTGTAGTCAGCTTTAGTTTTTTGTTAGATGGTTGTATAAATCAGTAAAACATCTGTTAGGCTGGATTCAGACTCAATTCATCCAAATCAGTGCCAATCAGAATCTGAACTAAATTTCCACTGATACATAAGCACAAAAAAACTACATGAATATGAATTCAAAGCAAGAGAACAGGATTCAACCCCTTTATCGTTGTTATATAAAGGAGACTGTTTGACCTGCTGAGTTTCTCCAGCGTTGTTTTTACTTCAATCACGTTTCCTGCAGACTTTTGTGTTTTACTCATGATTCAACCCCTCAGTGAGATTGTGGACATGACCTCACTATTTTCTCTTTTTTTGTTGATTTAATTATCTATTTTTTCAAATCTTGATTTACAGAATTGTAATTGCAGGAATTTTGCACCTCGTTCTGCACAAGACCACTGCCACAAAACAACAAATTTCATGACATACGTTTATGACAATAAATCTGATTCTAATGACTGTAACCTTAGTTTAATCTTAACTTTTCACCTGCTTACTGATCAGGAATCTGTCTAACTTTGAGTTAAAATAGTTGAAGTTTCAATATTATATTTTACTCTGAAGCTGTCACAAGAAATGCCCCCCCCCCCACTCTGCCCCCCCCCCCCCACTCTGCAGTCAAGTAGTAGCTGGCAAATCCATGCCACATGCTCCTTTGTGTATCCAGTTGTCCATAAGTTGGGCATTTGTAACCCAAGGACGAACTGTAGACCTGAACGAACAGTTTGGATGGGGAATACATCCAAATTTATAACAAAAATGTACGATGCAAAAGACTATATCTTACCCCACAAAAGTTATATAGATCAAAAGCCAAAATATCAAAGATGTGTTTCAGATGTGGGGTTGAGACAGGAACTTTTCTACATGCCATATGGTCGTGCATAAAAGTGAGGCTGTTTTGGCAAGAAATTGCAGAAAAATTAACCAGGATAATAGGAGTGACCTTCACAGGTGACCCAGAGCTATATCTATCAGGTAATTTCATGGAAATACATGATAAATTGACCAAATATCAAATCTCATTTATAAAAATAGCACTGGCGATAGCGAAAAAATGTTATCACGATCACGTGGAGGTCCAACTCCTCTTTACTCATAGCACGATGGACTGTGGAAATGAACAGCTGTATACCTTTCACGCATAACTTAAAGAATAAATATGACTTTTTTATAAACATATAGCAGCCATACCTGGACCACACAGGGACCCAGATTCAGTAATAAAAAGGAACAAATAAAGCTATAAAAGTAACTATTATATATACAAAAAAATGGTTTCCACAACTACATACTTTCTACTTAAAATATATATAAGCTCTGACAGTGAATGGATCTGTATGTATGGATGGGTGGGGGGGGGGGGTGTTGCGAGGAGGGAGGGACTTTTGTTTGTTGTGTTTGTGAGAAAAAGTTTAATGTATTGCATATTTAAAATGTTACTATGTATAATTGTTGAAAAAAAATTAAAGAAAAGGATGAACCGTAGATGGAAGAGCTCAGCACCCCTGGTCTGTAGGATCAAAGTGCTGCGCCAGTTCTGGGAATATCTCGAACATTCAAGCACTACAGCTGGTGCTTCCACAGAGAACTCCTCGGACAGTGGACAGGTGTTCCTGAGCGTTACAACGGGGGCAGTGGCATCACTAGGGTTGGTGCCACTGGTGTGGACTGAGGATACTGAGCATAGAAAAGATAGGTTTGTGTTCCTTGTATGCCCAGTGTGGTAGTGGTGGCAGTGAGCTGTGGGGATGGTAGGGTGGTGGGCAACTCTGACCAGAGCACATTAGAAGGTTCAAAAAGTAAATTAGCATAAAGTTTTATCCTTGTAGGTATACTGATACATGTAAGCTGGGTTTACCAAAAAATGTTTTTATTATAACTAATGACAGGGATATTTTTATAAAAATAATACATTTCTGAAGATACACTGCACAAAAAAATTATAGTCAGTCATTCTGGTGTCACCCCCCCCCCTCTTATGGTGTCAGCCGGTACAGTCCGCACCCACACCCCCCCCCCCCCCCCCCCAGTGAAGCCAGTGAACAGGGAGACAGGAACAGGCTGAAGTTAAGATGCTTTTGCAGCAAGCCACCCGCTCCAATGCTTGACCTACCACCAATACTGGAAGCGGAGCTCAGCCATGTTGAACTGAGGAACCAGATATGGTACATAAAAGTCCTTAAAGAAATAATCTGCTGGAGCAGAATCAATGGCAGAGAAAGAATGGCCAACATTTCAGGTTAGGGTTCCTCCAGTAGATTTTTGCGACAGATTCCAATATCTTCAATCACTGGGTGTCTTAAATAAATGGTAAAGTTAACTCAAAACATATTTACTTGATGTTATTAAACATATTAAGTGAAATAATGAAAACAAATCACATGCATTTATTTTAATCTATTTCAATTTGTTTTTCAATGTTTCTTGAGCTGGTTCAGTGTCTTACAACTGAGACATTAATCAAGGCACAGTCAGACCTCTAAGAGAGATGTGAAAGATCCTATGGCCCTATTTTGTCAGGAGAAGCATTCTTTTCTTTCCCTTATTCTGACCAGTAGTTTTCCCCTTGAGAAAAAGATCCAGAAATAGGTGATGGCCTCTTTGCTGATTGCAGGCAGTTTGCTGAAGGAGGCTGATAAATTTCCCTTCCGACTAACTACAGTACACTCATACTTTGATGAAGGGCTCCGGCCTGAAACAGTAGTTATGTATTTTTGAAACCCTGAATAACTTGCTGTATATTTGCTGCACTTTTTGTATTAAATGACAATCATAGCATCTGCAGACTTCTTGTTTCCACACTTTATATTTTTTAAATGCTTTAATTCTTTTAAGATTTGGACATACAGCACAGTAACAGGCCCTTTTGCCCCATAAGCTCGTACTGCCCAATTACATCCAATTGTCCTACAACCCCCGGCCGGTAGGTGGGGGAAAACCAGGGCAGCCAGAGGAAACCCACGCAGATAGGGGGAGAATGTGCAAACTCCTTATAGACTGTGCAGGAATCAAACCCCAGTCCCAATTGCTGGTGCTATAACAACGTTGCGCTAACCGTGCCACACTGTACTTTTAAAGTTTATTTTTAAATCTCTTTTGGGAAGTGCGCTTCATTGCCAAGGTTAGCATTTGCCCTTGACAGCTGTCTTCTTGAACCACTGACATCATTCTGGTGGAGCTAGCGTCAGGAATGTCAGAATCAGAATTTATTGTCGTGAACATGCCGCAAAATTGTTCTGTGGCAGCATCTCATTGCAAATCCTTCTAACGTTTACATTTTTAACTAACTAAATAAATAAATAATTTGAGGTCATGTTGATGGTTCATTGTCCATTCAGAAATCTGATGGCAGAGGGGAAGAAGCTGTTTCTATACTGTTGTATGTTTTCAGGCTCGCTCTATTGTCCCAGCAATGATCCAACAACGGTATTGTGTTTGTACATCGGGATGATGTGGTACATGGAGGACACTTGTGTTTAGCCTTCGTCCTTCTCGGAGCTGAAGTTAGTGGTTTATTGAACCCAATGTAGAAGTAATTAGAGGAGCTATATTCAGCTGTCTTCTGTGTGGAAATGACTAAAGTTATTGATGTCAACCTTGATGTAATTTTTTGACTGAGCAACCTTAAGAATTCTATATTTCAAAGTTATTCTGGACTCAAAGGCTCAACATAAAATCAGATGTGGCCCTTTTACTTTTTTGGTCAATAAGCTTATGCAGATTTAAAAAGCACTTTGTTGAAAATGATTTTCTAAATGTTTTATCATATGGTATTAGAATTTGTAAACATTGACTTCTTCTACTATTGTTCCCCTTTCAGCCAAGGCTCTAATGTCCCCCATTTTCTTAATTCGAGCCTTTTTACTGTGGTGACACCATGATTGTCTTTGTCACAGGATGAAAACTGAGTTGAAAACAACTCTTTCGATCATCCATTCTCAATGAGGGCCTACGTCTCATCAACATCCCCCACAATGGGAGCCTCAACACATTTAAGGAGGAGCTCTGACTGAAATCATAAACTTTTTTAATGGTTTTATTTATCTAGACAGGAGAGTATGGAAGAAACCAAAACTTGACTACTTCACAGGGAAGGGAGCCCATAAACTTTGAATAGAGTTCCGGGGGTGGGGGGGGGGTGCATAGTTGAAAAAAGGTTGAGAACGGCTGTATTTAAAGTGGGGACCCCAATATTTTCAGGTCCCAGAAGATTTCCTGATAATCAGCCACAATTTGGTGAAATCAAGCCACGGCCCATATCCTATTTTAGAATTCATGCTGAAACATGTAATTTCCTTGTTTTGATAAACCAAAATCAAAAGATTCTGATGGTCAGTTAAAAACATCTTCACTATAACATTTGGGTATTGGAGACACCTGTGTGTCCCATCATTAGGATGGCAAAGGTCATCCGAGGAATGTGATCATCCTGAGATATAATCTCTTAACAAGATGAAGCCAGTTAAAATTTCTATCTGCACCTTGTAGTGTCCTTGTTAAATGCTCTGTGAAGCTACCAAAGTTTCTGAGATACACAAGAGTTCATTCCAGAACAGTTAAAATGATCATATCACGCACACATTCCATAAAGACGAGAGCTTTCGAGTTGCTCATAATGTTTAATAATCTGTCTCGATCTCCCAAAAGTGAAAGGCAGTCCATGGTGACTGTATGTGGACTATGTTGGACTCTTGCAGAGGGGGAGAAACACTTTTGTGTACTCTAATCCAAGTGAACACAATGACTGCAGAAGTTAAAAGGGTCCTCTCGATCCTATACCACGAAATTTAAGGACCTATGTTGGCAGAACGTGTCCTTACCCTCAATAACCTACATTATTACAGGATTTCAAAGGCCCCTGTGTGAGGTCTTTGCAACACTGAAGGAATTTACATTTCTATCTGGACTTCCTAATACACTTGAGAGGCACTGACATTTGCATGATGTTAACAAGCAAGACAGTTATTTTGAGATGTGTAGCAATTTAAATTTTATTTCCCCTAATATTCAAATCAAATTCTTTGATTTAAATCTTTTAAAATAAAGTATTATTTCTTCTGAATATTAATAAAAGACCACTAACAACAAATAGAGATATACAGTAAAAGATAAAAAGATTGGAGGACCAATGAGTACTGTTTTTATCAACTACTGTGTGGTGGGGCGATCAAAAACTTAATTGACTCCAAAGATAATGGAAGGAGAAAACCTCACCACATTTAAATTTCAACTGGTTTCATCTCCTTAATGGATTTTATCTGGGTGAATGCTTCGTGTCCTGTTACCATCGAGAGCTGAATGTAGGGAACAGTGGATCAAATGGTCCCTTTCCCTTCTGGAACTTTTTGATTTATGAAATTTGAGGTGAGAATAGCACATAATTATTGTAAGTTTGTATTTCACAGTATGTACAACTCAGAATGAACTCTTTCTATCCCAATGTTTGGGATATTAAAAAAAGGAAGATAGGGAACTTAAGGATGAAATAAAATAATGAACTGAGAAAAGGAGAAGGAGAAAATGGAAAAGAGAGCAATGATCAGGCCATTAAAATTTTTCTTGTGAACTTAGGCGTTATGAATACATCTTTAAATTATACAGTAAAAGTGAGTTTAATTTCAGTTCATGAATTAAATCCATTGCCTAATTATAGAATATGAATGATTTTAGCAGAATGTAAAGATGAAAATTAAATGGATCATCAAGAGCCTTCAATCTGTAATAAAATTTGTATTTCTACCAAGTGATTAATCTGATGAAAGTATTTGACATCCAGCAGGAGAGATTTATAGGGAAAGAATAATTCTTTATTTCTTAAAGATAGCAAATAATTTATCCCAATGGAATCCTTCATGAGGATGTAATGACCTTCAGTCATGAGCCACCTTCCTCAGCTGCTGAGGTCATTCTTGTGAAAGCACTCCCGGAAAGCTAAATTCATTTAGAGCTACAGCCCGGTAAAAGGTCCTTCTGGCCCATGATCCTTATGCTGCCCCAAATGCACCCATGTGAGGAATTAACCTTCAAAAACCCATATGTCTTTGTAATCTGGGAGGAAACTGGAGCATCCAGAGGAAACCCACACAGGCACAGTACAAACTCCTTAAACAGAGTGCCGGATTTGAACACAGGCCGCTGGCATTGTAATAGCATTGCACTAACCGCCTCACTAGCCATGCTGCCCTAAGCTGTCAGAAAGGGAGCTCCAGAATTTCACCCCAATGAAGCTGTGATACATTTTCAAATCCAGAAGGAACCTATATGGGTGTTGTTCCCCCAGCTCTCCACTCCCTTCCCCCTCTATTCACAGAGTCATTCCTCCTCCCCCTGCTTATTGCTGACAATTTTCCATCCCTTGATGAAGGGCTTAAGCCCGAAACGTTGGTTATGTACCTTTATCTTTGTTTGACCTGCTAAGTTTCTCCATCATTGTCTCTGCAGACTTTCATGTTTTATTTCTTACTGACATGCTATCAGTAACTCCAAAGACTAGAAGTTACCTGACTGATAGACTTTTATTGCTATAAACAGAAGGCACATCTCATGTTTCTGACCCGAGACCCGAGCTTGTTCTGGGGGGGGGGGGTTATGGCGTTGCCACCTTTATTAGAGGAATCAAGGGGAAGGAGCCACAGGTACAATCAGTAAGGGGTGGGCCAGCCAAACGCATAAAAACAGTATTAAAGGTGGTTCCACTGCACTTACCTGCATCAATGGTGAATAAAATGCTTTTGTGAATACTGCAATATCTCATGCAGATTACGCACTCTGCATCTCAGAGGACAGAGGGTATAGTTTGGATACTAGAAGTTAACATCAAGACAATATGGTTAGATCTTCTCTTGTTGCAGAAGGTCCAAGTGCTCATCTAGATACTTGCTAAATGTTTGAAGAACCTGTGCTTTCACCACTTTCTTCAGACAATGTGATTCAGGTTCCAACCAATTTCTGTTTTTTAAAAAAAAATCTTGCTCAATCATTTCTAAACCCCACCCCACCCCCCTCCCTCTTCACCTTAAGCCCATGTCCTCTTGTTTTGTGCATATTTCCATTGGAGAAAGGTAACTTGCTATCAAAACTATAAATGCCCCTCATAATTTTGTGAACCTGTGTTCCAAGGAACACAAACTCAATGCAGTCTCTCTTCATGGCTGAAATAGTGATGCCCAAGTAGTCTTTACCTCATGGCTCCATAGATTTTGTACAGTCACAACCTCGAGGCCAGCCATTTTCAATGGGGTATGTGGGCCCAACAGCCCACTGAGGGCCACAGCACGTTTAATTAAAAGCTTTGTTTTCTTTGCACCTCACCTAACAAATATTTCTGTTGTTGGTAGGAAGAAATTAAAACTTGACTGCTTCACAGAGAAGGGGGCCCGTAAACCTGAGCAGAGTCCTTCGGGGGTGGGGGTGGGGGGGGGGGGTTGGGAGGGGATAGGGTTTAGCTGAAAAAGTTGAGAATGACTTCTCTAGGCTGTCAGTGTAGAGTTTTCCCTGGTTAAATTGTTTGTTACCCCTCATGCGAAAATGAGTGGTAGGAACTGAGAGGAGTTGATGTGAATCTAGGGAAAATAAAATGAATTAAGTGAAGGGTGAAGCTGGGTTAATGTAAATGGGTATTTGATAGAGGGCATTGACTCAATGGGCTGAAGGGCCTGTTTCCAAACCACATTTCTCTATGACTTCATCCTGGGCATCTCTGTTACATCATCCCTAGACTAGGATGAACAGAAGTGCCATGGAATTCCAGCTATAGCCAATGGAAAGTTGTAAAAAGAACAGAGTTATTGTAGTGAGCGACTTCAATTTCCTCGATATTCATTGAGACTATCAAGGAGGGTGTCTTGAAACAATTTGTAGATATTCCAACAAGGGAAGGGGCCCAGTGATTGGCGTTTTGATGGAAGAGAATTTTCAGAACAGTGAATTCTGGATTCCAGAACAGTGATCATATCTCCTTGTGTATAAAAGTAGCTCTGGATGAGGAAAAGACAGGATCTTTATGGAAGGTAAATTACAATAGAATGAGACAGGTAATGGAGAGAATAGATCGAAAACAGTTGTTTCACAAGGTTCAAGATTTGATTTGTTGCCGTGTGATAATACAAAAAAATGAACAATACATGAAAATTTTCTTTTGCTGCCATAAGGCACACACAATCGTTACCAATAGCATTGCCTGGTGACCCTAACATTAAGAGAAAGAGAAGGAAAAAAGGATCCTTTCAGAGACATTGAATACCTGTGGATCCTCCTCCAGCACTCACACCACCTCTGTGGTCATACACACCCAGTTTGATCCATCTGCAATCCGAACTCCAGATCCAAACCTCGATACAACCAGCCAACATTCAGCACCCAAGGGTCTTCAGAAGCCCTTCTTGCCTCACTACCCTCTTGAATCCCACAGCATAGACTGATTCCCATAAGCCAGTCTCCAGCACCCCTCAACCTTTGATTGCAGCCTGTGTGGGTCCATCAACCACTGAGTCCCTTGCTGTTCCGCTGTCATGCTCACCTTCCCTATAGAGTTATTTCCCAGGCTTCTCCTTCTCAATGGTGGGGGGGGGGGGGGGGAGGAGGGGGGAGGAGAGAGGGGATGTTGTCCCTGTTTTTGTAGCACAGTGCTGGTCTGCTACTCCCTTGAAGTTCTCAACCCTTTGTGGTTCACTGCCCAGCATCACAGGTGCCATCATCTTGGGGGAAGACCCTGCTGTTGTAGGATTTAAAAAAAACATCTCCTTTAACAAGTCATTTAATGTCTGTACAGAGGCGCTGAGGAAACAGATCCAGAGGATACCAGACAATGAGATATAGGGCAAGACATCAGATTGGACCCAATACTGGGGAATAGAAGAGGGTGATTGGCAGTCTGTGACTACTAGTATCTGTTACAAGCCCAAAAGACCCCAAAACCTAGCAGCAATAGACATTCACCAAGACAAGTGGTTTTTAAAACAAAAGTTATTTTTAATCAACTTCAAACATTAATATGGAATCAAACTTTTAATTTAACTCTATACTTAACTAACCCAAATAAAACTAATTCTAATTCTAAGCGCACATGTATGTAATGTGTGTATAAATTTATGAAAAGTTCTTTGGTTCTCAGTTCATTCTCTCTTCTTCTTCCAAGTTCTCTGGTTGCAGGCAATCACCATACTGTGCACAGAATTTAACATGTATAAAGTTCACGAGGCTTTGGTGCTTGAAAGATAAATGTTTACCGCTCAGGAAGGTTCTTGTAGCGTTTGCAAAGAAAGATATTTGTTGTTCCAGGACTTCCACAACTGAGGTACCATCATTAGTCACCTCAATGTCTCGCTGATGAAACTTGCCCCATCGAGGTTTTTCAGATGATAACCTCTTTCTTTCAGGTTATCACAGAGTTCCTTTCCATTCTCCTTATTCCAAGAGAAACATCAGACAGATAACACTTCCAGCCATCCACTGGTTTTGGAACTTTTCATCAGTTGTTCCTGGATTGCCCTGTTCAGTGGCCCACACACACTGACTGAGAGAGCTTGTCCTCTATCTCTCTCTCTCTAACTGAAAGTCCAAAGAGAGCATGTGACTCATGTCTTGCAAAACCCCCATCTTCTCCAGCAAACAACATTTCAAGTTGTTATCTTAGGGTAAACAATCCAGAATTGACCTTTCTGTGAGCACTTTGCATGATTCCAGCAAGACAATGGTAAAGCATTTTATGGCGTCAGTTCAATTAACACCTACTTGTGAAAGGTGCTTAACATTCTCCAAGAGATCCTGCAATGTGAATTCTTCAGTCTTTCAAATAAGATCTGTTTTAAAATGTGTGAATGTATGTGACCTACTCTAAATCTTACAAATTCTCCACAAATATTAATATTGTTAGTTACATATCCCACATGAATCAGTGATTTCCCCCTTACAGTTGCTTACAATTCCAATATGTGTGTGAATGAAACATGATCTCCTTTAATTAAATAAAAATTTAGACATAAAGGTACAATAACAGGCCTTTAAGCCCAAAAGCCCATGCCATCCAATTATACCCAATTGACCTACAACCCCAGTACGTTTTTGAATAGTGGGAGGAAAGCAGAGCATCCGAAGGAAACCCAAGCAGACACAGGGAGAACTGTTGCTGGCACTGTAACAGGTAAAATCCTGAGAGTGTCAGGGAAATACAGAGGCTGCCTGCATGGTGCAGATATTGGGGCAGTCAAAGGATCAGCTCTTTAGAATATTGTAAACGTTTCATTTTCTGCATTTCAGATGTGTATGCTCAGTCATCCACTGTAGTCAAGATTTTTGGACACTCGGAAAATCAGGAATCTCCAGTTTAGGATCAGCCACATTCCTGGAGTAGTTCGATTTATTCTCGAGAGGGTGAACAGTCTGAACTCTAGTTCCAATGGTGGCACGTCTCTGAATGTACACCAAATGCAATGAGCATGCTCCTCTCTGCTGCATGCTGCCTGCAGCGATTAACATTGCCAATGTTAATCGAGGTACAGTGGCACGAGGGTTAATCAACAGGACTAATGGCCTGTGTTCTGAACCATTGATCCAGAAACGTGCCTTTGAATCCTGTCAGGTCAGCTGGAGAATTGAAATCCAGTTAATAAAACAAATCTATTTTTTAAAGTAATCTCAATCATGGAAATTTGATTTGCTTAACGTTTGGGATGGGAATCTGCTGTCTCTACGTGGGGTTCCAGTCCTATATCCAGAGTTAAATATGGACTGTATATCTGTATATTTAGCTCATTCTGACTGAAGGATCTGGCCTGAAAGATGGAAAATTCTTTTCAATGATGCAATGATGCAGTTGAGTTCCTCCATTTTTTAAAAATAAATTTGTATTATTCCCATTTATATTTAAGATTAAATGAATAAATAAATAGGTGGAGAAGACAAACTGATGAGTCTGCATTAAAGTATCACTGGAACAATGGAAGGTACACAGGGTGGGTAAACATGGGAATGTTTTGGAAAGGTCACAAGAAATGGGAAGAGAAAATGCAAGCTTCTCGTAGCTGAACAATCTCAGATTTATCCTTGTATCGTCACAGTTTTGAACAAACTCAGTGACTGAATCTCACATATTGAATATTCTCTGCAGAAAAAAAAAAATCATGGGTAAGATCATTCTGTTACTGAGATTGTGACCCCAGCTTTGGACTCCTCAGCCAGGGAAAACATTTTCCCTGTGTCAACCCCCGCAAGATTCAATACAACCTGTGGTCATTTTTGTAGGCCTAAAATCCTGGCCAAGCCCGTGAAATCACTCCCCATGTATCAAACACACTAACTCGTGAACCTTTCCCGCACTCTCTCTTCAGCAAGTCTATCCCCTTTATTTAAAAAAAATGGGAAGAAGAATGATATACCAGTTCAATTGTTGATGCTATCACTGTTGAGTGTAAAGAAAATGCCAATTAGGACTGGGAGGCTAATCAGTCCATCAAGCCCACTCCTCCATTTAAATGAAATCATGACCAGCTTGATTGTAATCTTAAATTTGCATTTACGTCTACCTTCAGCAAGCTTTCACTCTCTTTGATTATTACATGCTGTATTTATTTTTCTCTCTCGTCCTGACCTTACATTTTCTGATTTTGCTGCCCTTGAGGAAAAGAGTTCCAAAAATAGTCAATTCTGTGAGGAAAAATATATCTATTTTTTCCACTTTAAATGCACCACAACAGCTACTCTCCAGTTTAGTTTATCCTCAATATATAAAAAACATTCTCTCTACATTCACACGTGTCTTCCAACCGTCCCCTCTCACCCTTCGAAACAGTTCAACTATGCACAGTCCTCAAAGAGTTAATATTAATTTGTCACCTCAGCTGCAACAAATTTTTATGATTGATCCATTTAAAAGTCACAAGCAGTAGAATTTTTAAAAATCTTTGTTTTACCAAGACTCAATAAAGCTCATTAAAAATGTTAATACAGACATCTGGGGCTGCAGGAAAAGCTATTTCAATCAAGTAGTGGTCTACATAATTAGCCAAGAAATTACTTTGGAAGATCAGGGTGTTAATGAGATGATAGGCTCGTGTTTGGCATAAGTAAAAGGAAGATATATAGTGATTTTTTTAAAATGAATTGTGCAATTTTAAAATGCCATATCATTTGTCTTTGATGTGACAAACTATTTATCCAGGTGTTGATTGCTGCATTCCAGTAATGTGTGGATGGTTCCAGTAATGTGTGGATGATTTTAGATGATATAGTTATCTTTTTGGCTTCAGTGAAATAGCAGATGTAATTAAAAATTCAAATGAACAGTAACTGGGACCCATTTCAATGGGGAAACCACGAAAGTGATAACTAAATAAAGTCTCAAACAAAGTCTCAGCAAGAAGGTACAGGTGAGACTCCAAATGGTGATCAGTGTCAGTGTACCAGCCCAATGAAATGTGATTAACATCGACCAGAATATCAAATAGAATGCAACAAACACCCTAAAAAATACTCCAAAATAAATTGTTTTTAAAAAAGATTACTGAACCTGAAATATAAGTGCAGCACCACTCAATGCCATGAATTGGTATTTAACATTATCTCGGCTTCATGAAAAAAGCTCTCTTTAAGTCTGGTCATTCTTGAGCGAAGGCTCCTGTCGCGTCGACTACTCTGTAGGAGATAAATAGTTCTTTTTTAGGGTGTTTTGCATCTTTAATGATACTCCTCACCCTGTTCAAAAGTCGTCCCCTATTGCATTCCAATAATCCGTTGGGCAGGTTTCACTACCCGATGGAGTGCCTTCCTGCCTTGTGCAGAATAATTCCCAAACCACACTGAAATGCAGTATGTCAGCAGACTCTCAATAATACATCTATAAAAATCCAATAGTATTCTAGGGCGGAGGTGTAACATCCTCATACATCTCAAAAAATAAAGACGTTGTTGTACCTTTTTGATCAACATTGATGAATTCGAAGATCACGTGAGATCACGCTCTGTAAACGCTCCATCACCACTCTATTGATGTAAATCGGGACATGTGTGAGGCTTCCCATCTGTCTGAAATCCACAATGATCTCTTTTGTCTTCTGGGTATTGAGTAACAACTTGTTCTCAGCGCACCACAAGGTTAGGTACTGAACCTCAACCCTATAGCTCCGACTAATGCTGCTATAACGCTGATCCCCTGTGATCTGGCTGTGGTGTCATCTGCAAACTTTATAATTAAATTTGAATTGTGCATAGGAATGCAGTTGGAAGTAAAGATGGAATACAAAAGGGGACTTAGCATGCAACCCTGGGGCATTCTGATATTCATGGTGGTACTAGAGGAGAGAATATTGCCCAACCTGTAAGTAAGAAAATCCAGAACCAAATTACAAAAGGAAGAGCTGATGCCATACAAAAAAAGTTTGGTTATCAGCTTTGATGAAAGCCGAACTATAATCAGTAAATAATAATCTTGCATACGAGTTAATACCTTTCATTGGGATTCACAAAGAAAATAGACTGCATTTGGAAGTTCAGTGAAGAGGTAAATGAAATTCTAGTGATTACCTCCTTAAATGACGAAGCCGTCTTAGCAACCATAAAGATGGATAAATCTCCAGACTAGGTGAGATTTACCCAGGGTCTATGGGAGGTAAGGGAAGAGATTGGTGGATACTTAAAACATTGTGACAAGACTTGCTTTCACCATCCATTCTAATCAGTGAGTTCCAGATTCCAAACGCCCTCTGAATGGTGTTGGGGGGGAGATTCCTTTTCTTTCATTTGATCTATGGCCTCAAGTTTTAACCATGTCTTTAGTGAGAAAAAAAAATGCCTCTTTCCTACTCTGCGTATGCCTTCAATCAAGTCTCCCCTTTGAGAGAAACAAACTCTTCAGATTGAATATCCCTGGTGAATCTCCTCTACATTCTATCCATTTGTGGCCAACCAATGTTTTTTGATGTCATACTATAGCTTCTCTGCTCTTGTTTCAAGCCCATCTAATATGCCCACATGTTTCTTCACCATTTTATTGGGTGCACATTCATATTCTGCTCCATCATTGTCCAATTTCAGGTAAATGGTTTCCGCCTCTCTTCTTCCAAGCTACTTTTGTTCTGCCCCCTTTCCCCAATCACTACCACCCAGGCCTCCACCATTTTAATCCTCCATTCTCTTTGGTTCCCTTGTCTTTCACCCAAAATGCCCCCCTCCTCCCTTCAATACTGTCTGGTCTCTCATTATACCACTCTTGTCATCTTATCAGATTCTTGAACTGGCAGCCCATCTCCACCCTGTACAACTCATCTTCCTCCACCTAGCCCCCCCTTTCCTTTTGCCTCTCTCTCCCTTTGACTGCCACCTGCCAATCAACTACTTCCATCCATCATCCTTCCCCCCCTCCCTGTTTCACCAATCCCCAACTTCAACCTGTCCGATTCCTTCCTCCCTGCTCCTCATTATACTGGCTATCTTCCCTCTGTGTTCTCAATCTTATTGAAGTTTTTTGGCCTGAAATGTTGATAATTCCTTTTCTCCTACTAATGCCTGCTACACTTGTTGATTTACTTCATCATATTGTATTTTGCTTCAGTTTTATGTTAGATGTACGGGGTTATTAGGTTAATTGGTCACATGGATGTAATTGGGTAAGGCAGGCCCATGGGCCAGAGGGCCTATTACTGTGTTGTATCTCTAAAATAAAACATACATTTAAGCTCATTCAAAATTTGGTCCATGATATTCCATCATGACGTATGAATTCAGTGAACTTGCCTTCCTTCCTTTGGAATTCAGTGAACTTGCAACACTGAGAGATTCGGTTTTGCCTTAGCTGTCCGAAATGGACAATCCCATATCTTTGAACAATAGTACGAGTTCTAGAACTTTCCAAGAGAGAAAATATCACATCTACCCGATCAAGATTCACAAGATCTGGTATTTTCTATTTCAGTCCCATATCACACTTTTAAGCTCCAGTGGATACTTGTCTAACCTGTCGAACCTTTCTGCAAGAGATATACTGACCATTCCAGGTATTATTTATATGATGCAATAAATTGTGCATGGAATGGGCACATTGTCCTTTGCAGAAAGGTTGAACTGACTAGGCTTGTAATAAATTCCAGGTATTTGTCTAAAAAAAATCCTCTGAACTGTTTCCAAAGCCTTATCATCCTTCTGCATGCAAGTCAAATGGTGCTGAACACAAAACTCCAGATGTGATCTCACCAATGGCTTAAATATAACTGAATCTTATTTTTGCATTCATTTGTATTCAATAACAATCTGTTAGCTTTCCTAATTACTTGCTGTCCTTGCACACAAGCCTTGGCAAATTCTGCACAGCTCCCTTGGTATCAAAGAGCTCTGCAATCTTTCATTTTATTTTTCACATCTTCCCACGTTATCCTCTATTTACCAGATATTTCCCACTTGCATAACCTATGTATATCCCTTTGCGGCTCCCTCACTTACTCTCTATTAACTTCCTTTCCACCATCTTTTTTTTATCAGTAAACTTATCAAGTCACTTTATCCAGGTCAAAATTTGAGGTCTCTGCATAAATCCCAATTGCTCTCTGCTCATTACATCTAGCCAACCAGAAACACTCACATTTAAGTCTGGCTTACCAACAGGAAATAGTCTTCTGTCCATGCCAATATGTTCTCTCCTATATCGATAACCTATGATGCAGCATCTTTCAAATGCCTTCTGGGAAAGACGCCATTCTCTCCCTTTTATGCACATTGTATATTGGTCCTTCAAAGAACTCAAATAATTTGGTCAAACCTAATTTCTATTTCTCGAGACCATGCTTATTCTTACCTGATTACCTTGAAATTTTCTCAGTGATCCTTTTTCACGTCTAGTCATAGTTTCTAACATTTTCCCAATGACAGGTGCGAAGCTAACAGATTTGTAGTTTCCTGCTTTTTGTTTCCCTCCCTTTTTGAATAAATGAATCAGATTTGTTATTTTCCAATCCAAAACAAACTTTCTGAATTCTATAGAATATTGGAAAGTTAAAATCCATGCACCAACTATTTAATCAGGTCATTCTTTTAAGGAAGTAGAGCATGAAAGTCAGCAGACACGATGGTAGCAGGAGAAACTCAGCAGGTCAAACAGTGTTCTTCATATAGCAAAGATAAAAATACAGAACAGATGCTCTGAGCTTGAATCCTCCATCGAGGTATGGAAAAATATCGGCAGGCATCCGAATAAAAATGTAAAGGGGGAAGGATGGTTGCAAATAATAGATGGAGGAGGGAGAGAGGGCACAGCAAGGGAAGGAGAAATGGCTCAGTGTATAGTCAAGGAAGGGGGTGGAGAGCTGAAGGGAAGGGAGGGGGAAAGGAGAGGAGATTTGCAGAAACTAGAGAAGTCGATATTAATGCCATTTTGCGAGAGTGCCCAGATGGAAAATCAGGTGTTCTTTCCTCCGATTCATGGGTAGTCTTTTTTTTATTAATTTATATCCATTAAAAATCTCGTATTTCTCCAACATCCAATTTAAATTCATTATTGAATCAATTCTCTAAAGTAAAATAAAATATCAATACAACTCCATTCGTAGATATATATATATATAATAGTGGAACTTCCTCTCCCTCAATGGTGCTAAAGAAAAAAAGCACCACCCCCCTCTATTGTACGGGATGTGGCTCAATGCTACAAATGAGCCAATGAACAGTAGTCAATGGACTCTGGCCCCCTTCACCTCCCTCCCAGTTATTACTTCAAAACAGAGTCTCTAATTTACTCGTCCATTATCTCATTGCAAATAATTCCTTCACATTTACTCGGCCTATTAGAAGGTAAAATTTCCACAAAATCTGATGCCTGTTTGTAATCCATAAAAAAATTATTTTTGCCATCTGGTAACGCAATCTTCATCATTGCTGAATAATGTAATGTAAACTTGTATCCCTTTACCCACAGACTCCTCTTGACTTCATTAAACTATCTCCTCTTAGCCAACAGCTGTGCAGTAATATCCAGATAAAAGAAAACCTTTGAACCATGATATTCAAGTGGACTTTTCTTTTTTCTTACTTTTTTTGCTGCTAAGGCTAGAATCTTTTTCTTGTCTCGATATTTTGAGCACTTAATTACTACTCTAGAGAGAGGTTTCTCATTTGATTGCAGTCGTGGTCTGAGGGCTCGATGTGCTTTTCCAATTTCATTTGGACCCTCAAATTGATTCACCCCCAGAACCTTAGGTATCCATCCTTGAAGAAACTGAATCATGTCATGTTTTTCTTCTCCTTCCTACAAGCTAACAATCTTAATGTTGTTTTCCCTATAAAAATTTTCCATCTTATCAATTTTATCAGAATTTATCTTCCTCTCAACAATTTCTTCCTTCAAATTTTTCAGCTTCTCCTTTATACATTTACCCTTTTCATAAACATTCATAATAGTCTGATTTTCCTCATTCTGTTGTTCTTGTACTTCCATCATATTTGTTGATAACTGCCCATATTTTTTATTCATATCTTTGACCTCAGATCTTAAATAATCTATTTTGTTCCACATCATTTTGATATAATCCCACATTTCCCATACCATCAGTTGCAATTCACCATCAGTTCTTTTTATCCTTTTGTATAGCCTTAGTTTTATATTTAACTTATTTAACATCTTCATAGACTGAAACAACCTCTCCAAATCTTCTCTGTCCTTGTTCTACAACACTCGCTAATTCACCACTGAAATCAATCATCTCACTCGAACTCAACACTCTGACCTTGCTTAAAGAATCTGTTTTCTTTGGCCCGGCACCATCTTCGCCAGCCGAAAGGCTGGTCACACTCGCTGCTGCTCTCTGACAGGCCTTAGTTGTCACTCCAGATCTGGGATTTATCTGCGTCAGAGGTCTCTTTTCATATCGAGGAACAACACCTTCATCAGCTCCAGCAACAAAAACTCCTTTCTTCAAAGGCATTTTAAAAAGTAAACGGACTATTCTTATCTTCTTCCTTCATATTTTAATTTCTGTTCACTTGAGCTAAATAATCATTTTCTTCTATTTTGCCGGGAGTTTTAGGATCCCAGTCCTAAATCCTCTGTGTCGCATGACTGCCCCCCCCACCCCCACCCCCGATTCATGGGTAGTCTTGTTGGGATAGAACACGAGGCCATGGACAGATAATTGAGTATCACAGTGGAATGCAGAACTGAAATGGTTGGCCACTTGGAGGTCCTTGTCACTGGTGAGGACAGAGTGAAAGTGCTCAGTGCAGTGATCTTCCAGTCTGTGCCCTGTCTCTCAGAGAAGGTCACAAAAGGAGCACCAGATGATGCAGTAAATCAATCCTGTGGATACACAAGCAAAGTGCTGCTTCACTTGAAAGGCCTGTTTGGGGTCTGGTCTGTGTTGAGGGTGGAGGTGTGCGCACAAATGTAGCATGTCCCACTGGGGAAGGTGCCGGTGGGGGTGGGGGTATGGGAGACATATGATTGGTAGGGTGGGATGAGTCAACAAGGGAGTCATGGAGGGAGCGGTCCCTATGAAAGGGAAAGATGTGTCTGGTAGTGGGATCCTGTTGTAAGTGCTGGAAATTCCAGAGGATAATGTGTTGGATGTAGAGGCTGGTAGCTGAGGATAAGGGGGATTCTATCTTTGTTGCATCTTGGGGCAGAGGGGGCCAGGGCAGATGATCAGGAAATGGAGGAGATGCGGGTGAGGGGTGAGTTGATGGTGGTGGAGGGAAAGCCATGTTTGTGTAAGATGGCAAACGTTTCAGAAGATCTGGACTGGAGATCTCATCTTGCGAACAGAAATTGAGAGAAAGGAATAGAATCCTTGCAGGGGACAGGATGTGAGAAAGTGTAGTCAAGGTAGTTGTGGAAGTTGGTGGGTTTGTAATATATGATGGTGGAAAGCATGTCTCCCGAGATGGAGAGATCCAGAAAGGGGAAGGTGTTGATGGAGATGGACCAGGTGAGTTTGAGATCGGGATGGAAGTTAGCAGCGAAGAGAAATAAATTGACGAGCTTATTGAGCATTTCACTCCCATACTCACATGTCTATCCATGACCTCGTGTACTATCCCAACAAGATCACCTATGAATTGGAGGAACAACACCTAATTTTCCATCTGGCTCTCTCCAGCCAGATGGCATAAACATAGAGTTCTCTGGTTTCTGCTTACTTTGCTCTCCTTTCTCCTTCCCTTCTCTTCCCCCGATCTTCTTTCCCTCAGCTCTACACCCACTTCCCTCTTTATTCACCCAGCCATCCCTACTCCCCTTGCTTGATGCTGTGCCCTCCCTCCCTTCTCCACCTCTTACCTCCTGCCTTTGTGGCCGCTCCTCCCCTCCTTTGCCTTTTTATTCGGACCCCTGCTGACATTTTGCCATACCCCTGATGAAGGGCTCAAGCCCGAAACGTCGGTTATTTATTTTTATCTTTGCTGTATAAAGGACATTGTTTGACCTGCTGAGTTTCTCAGCATTATGTTTTTAATTCTTTTAAAGACCTTGAATAAAGTCTGTCGTATCCCAGAATCTTGTCAATCCGCTCTTTGCTGATTCATATTCTGTATATATCCCAAAATTATGCAGATTAATTGTTTAGGGTTCATGTGCTTATATGCTTATCATTCTTGTGCCTGAGACGGTTTTTTAAGTAGTTCCATTCATAGAAACTGTATTTTGAATTTCCTTGCATTTGCAAGCTGGTGTTCTTTTACTGTCGGTATTTATTTATTTGATCACTAATCAAGTAATTTAATGAGAGACATTTTAAATTTTGTTTGATTATTCCATTCAAATTGTGGATCAGTTTTGTATTGAGCATTGGTTTGATTTTACAGATGCTTCCATCAATCATCTTAACTTTATTAGCAGCCCCACTAATCTTACAGGCTGAATAAAAGTCCTCCCAAAATTTCATTCATTTTTGAATGAAATTGTTTATGTAGTGAATAAAAGTACCAATATGAGAGTCCTTTAATTTGTGAATTCCTTCAATCCTGCATTTTTTCTCCATTTTAATAGCGAGCACTTATTTTCATTTGTCAAGTCTTGAAATGTTCAATTGGAATGAAAAATAAAATGTTAAAAATCAATCCAACTCTATCTGTGATGAAGGCACACGTTGGTTTAAGACAGACAGAAGCCCAGGGCAAGTGCATGAGAAGTAGCAACAGAACGATTTCTACTGCAGTTCCCCAAAGACAGTAGAAGATTTTGAAATGTTAATCTATTTGCTTTAACTGCAGTATTACCCTTGCAGCTGCTTTTGGAAGGAGTTATGCTGCTTGAGTAAATGTTAACGTGGTATTTGAGCTGACTTCAATGTCAGTCTCTGCAAGTTCAAGTGAATGTCATGTTACATAAAGGTTGCTGGTTCCCCAAGGTGGAGGAGTACATCTAATTATGGCAGGTGACTTTCCACTGATAGGGGGCAGAAAGCAGTATTTTTGCATTCAGACCCCTGCAACTGTCAATTTTTTAAAATTTTATGAATATATTTGTATGCCGTGATATTTTCCTTAATTGAAACTTCACCATTCTAAAGTTCCTCCTAACAAATGTGAATGCAGGCAAAGGAAATACTAAATCACGTTCAGCGTGTCATGCTTCACTTGTGACTATTCTCGATATTGCAACATGTCAAAAGTTGATAGACATTTGGAACTCGTCTTAAAATAGAAATTAGTGCTCAATCAATGCTGATTTTTAAAAACAATATCACATTAGTGAAGTGTTGTTCATCAGAGATATCAGGGATAGAGGGCAAATGCCCCAAAATGATCTCATTAATTGGTTGAAGGTTTTGCATTCCTTCTTTCCTTTGTTTCTGTAGGTAGGTAACTAATATAAACTAAACAGGGGACTTTAATAATTTTGGAACTTCTCCAAGCACATTCTAGCCCAATTAAATATTTTGAAGTATCATCGCTGTTCCATTGCAGCAAAATAATTCAAAGACCCATGAAAAGTAGAGATGATATAGGCATAATCTGGTTTTAGGAGTGTTAGTTGATGGATAAATATTAGACAATAGGAGCTGGAGTAGGCCCTTCAGCCCGTCGAGCCAGCACCGCCATTTTACAGATCATGGCTGATCACTACCATCAGTACCCCTTTCCAGCCTTATCCCCATAACCCTTAACTCCTTTGCCCACTAGAGTCTTATCTAACTCTCTTTTGAATATAATCAGCCTCTATCACCCTCTGTGGCAGAGCATTCCACAGATTCACACTTCTCTGGCAAAGGCTTCTTCAAAATACTGTCTCAGTTTCTCTTCCACCTGTTTCTCTTGAACTTCAGGTCTCATCTGAATGATTGCACCACTCTAGGAGAGCCCACTGGGGATCTGTCTAGTATGGTATATCCATAATACTTCTTTTGATGGTTTTGAAATGGGTATTTGAGACTACACATTTGAACAATTCAAGACAAAGAAACTGAGAATATGTTCCACGGTGCTTTTTGGGTATGAGAGTCTGCATCTGGGAACTCATCCGTTTTAATGCTGGCAGGTCGTGTCATTTGGCGAAGATCAATACCTTGGAAAATGTTGCAGCAAATCCAGCACAGAATATCACTTTGTGGTTGAATTTGTGTTGTCTGGTTACAATGAAGCAAATTACCTTTAAACTTTAGTAAGATATTCCACTTTACAGGATTATTAACTGTTGAGATCACCCCAAGCCAATGTCAAAGCTGGTGACAATAAGCATGGCCAAAATATGTTTAAGGATAATGAAGGAGTAGGGAAGAGCTGTAGAAGATTAGTTCCTACCAATGGAGTGACATGCAGGAAATCAATGGATACAAGGTCGAGGTTTGCTCAGATGGAGGATGGACGATAAGTGGTAAAGGTACCATTATTGGAACGTAATTCTTTAACTTTTGTTTACCGTAATGCAGCCAGAGAGTCACCACTTTGTCCAGTGGCCCCTCACAGAAACCTACAGCAAGCCCCTGGTATTCCTAGGCGGTCTCCCCTCCAAATACTGACGAGTTCTGTACCTGCTTAGCTTCTGAGATCGGACAATCCCAGGTGTATTCAGGCTATTAGGTGCTGTTAGTGGGAAGGGTAATGAGACAACACAAGAATGAGCTTTTTAAATTTGGAGACTTTCCCAAATTCCCAGGTTAATAAGCCCCAAGGTAAAGGTCTTTGGGAATTGCTCATTAATTAACCTGACTTAATGTTTCAAGTCTCTGTTGAAATTATTTTGAATCGATACAGGTATGGAGTAAACATTGATGATAGAGATACTAATGAGAGATTTTGCCCACTCAAATTTTTGGTGGAAGAAACCATGTACCTGTTGGGCTTCAATTGCTTCTGATGTAGGTTTATTCACCCCTATTCCCACTCCCCACAGAAATTCTGTTTCACGCACACTCCCAATTCCAAATAAAGACTTCTTAATTCTTGTTCTTACCAGATTATTTACTTCCATGAGTAGTACCTGTGACTTTAACTGCCAAGGCTCCAGGTTTCCTTTCCAGTGTTGTATATTTGACTCCTCCCTGAAAGCTTGTTTTTGTGTCCATGTCTTGAATCTGAATATCTCTTTAAATGGCTAGATTGCTTCTATGAAGAGCCTTGGGTGCTATGCTACCCCTCCCACTAACAGCACCTAACAGCCTGAATACACCTGGGATTGTCCGATCTCAGAAGCTAAGCAGGTACAGAACTGGCCAGTATTTGGAGGGGAGACCACCTAGGAACACCAGCTGCTTGCTGTAGGTTTCTGTGAGGGGCACTGGACAAAGTGGTGACTCTCTGTCTGCATTACAGTAGACAAAATTAATGTGGATGGTTGATTTTTTTCTTTGGCAGCTCTTGAGAGAGACATCCCCGAAGAAATTTAGAAATGGTCTAAAACTCAAGGAAAATGTAATAGACTCTTGCTGATAAGGGATTGGGACATGAGGAAGTTGTGGTAAATCAGTATCAGGGACTGCTTTGACCTCGATCAGAATGTTGAAGATTTCTGTGCAATGCATTTCAGGAAAAATTGATGTCCCTTCCAAGCTAACAGAGAGATTTATTGAAATAGTCACAGAGGTAAGAATCTTAAAAATTATTTGGGCATATACATTTGAAGTAGATTTGTTCTCTTTAAAGCAGTGAGGAGAGTGGTTTAAAAAAGATGAGAAATGTTTTGAAGTTAAGATACAAAAGCAAGAGTAAACTATGTGATCCCCAAGGCCCATTCCATAATTCAGTAAAATTATGGCTGATTTGATACTGTTCAATATTTAGAGCTCTTCTTTTGCCCTGCAATCCAACAATCCATCTATCTCACCTATGAAAGTATTTCAGCAAGTTTCAATAGTCCTCTCTGATATATATTCTGACAGAAGAAATTCTCATCTCAGTCTGAGACTCTTCTAGTTGCCTGAAATGGAATGAAACATGGAAGTCTGCAAATGTTGTGATTATAGTAAAAACATAGAAGTGCTGGAAGACTCAGCAGGTCACACAGCGTCCGTCAGAGGTAAAGATACATAAGTGACATTTCATATTGGTCGTCCTTCGGTGCGAAGAAGACATGTTGCTGTGCAGTTCATCTGTGGACATGTCGGTGACTTTGCAGTCCCAGTCTGGAAGCGCAGAGTCTAGCACAAAGGGGACACTGGAAGTCCATTTTGTAATAATTGTCACTGCTTTTTTATGACGCTGCTCAGTTTTCCATCAGTTTTTGGCATTATCCGTCTTAAAAACCAGTGTAGACTTCATAGCACAGGGCTTGCCAATGGGACCTGTCAGCAGCTGCAGCTTTCTTGTTCTCTTGGCTGGGTGCCATAGTAGCATAGATTTTCATTCACAGCGTCTTTATAGCACTTGCATGGATGACCTTGAGGTCTCCTTCCGATCTTCAGTTCACTATAGAGAAGCTGGCAAGGCATATAGTGGACGTCCATTCTGACGTCATGGCCCATCCATCGCATGATCAGGGATTCAATGCTGGTGGACTTGGCATGACCCATGACCTCCAGTTTGGAGACGTGGTCTTGCCAATAGATGCCAAGGATGGAATGGATGGTGTGCATGTGGAATTTCTCCGGTTGTTTGATGTGACACTGGTACAGAGTTCAGGTCTCACATCCATAGAGGAGAGGAGGGATGACCCCAGCTATGTCATTTGTGGAGATGCAGACGTTGTGTTGATTGACCCCTCTGGTACATAGCCTTCCCAGAGCCTGGCTGGCTTTGCTGATCCTGGAGTCAATTTCTTTGTCCAAAGACTCAACATTCGAGATGATGCTCCCCAAGTATTTGAAGCTGTTTACATTGGTCAGCTGGGTGTCGTCAACAGTGAATTTTGGTTCTATGGTGTTGGTGTCTGGCACGGACTGATTGAGTACTTCAGTCTTGTTCAGGTTGATGGTCAGGCCAAAGAGCATAGCAGCATCTGAGAATTTGTTCAGCTTTAACTGTAGATCACTATTTTTGTGCGCCAAGAGCGCGCAGTCATCAGCAAAAATGTTTTTCTTGAATGACTGTGTCGAGGCACTTCATCCGTGCGTTGAAGTGGTGAAGGTCAAAGTGAGAACCGTCCAGCCGGTACCTGATGTACACTCCCTCCTCCAGACCTTGGATAGCACATGACAACACGCAAGTGAAGAACAGATTGAATAAGACTGGGGCTCGTACATGACCTTGCTTCTCCCCATTAGAAATGGCAAATGCAGCTCATGTATCACCACTGCAGAAGACCTGTCCTATCACTCCAACATGGAGCAGGTGAAGGTCACAATGTCATAGTACTCCAGTGTGACGATGCGAGGTGCTGAGTGATGGACAGGGTGGTCCGGTTGGTCCTCAACTTGCACGTAGCCTTTTTGCATCGTAAACAATCAAAGACTGTCAGAGTGTCATTCAACATCGGCAGACAGCAAGAACCAGGCTAAGTCCAATGTTTTCAAGATGTACTTCATGAAACACTCTCCAGCAATTCACCGCTTGTGAACCTGTTCTGAAAAGTAGGATCTGTTCAAAGATGTTGTCATGCAGACTGCAACAACTATACTTGGAATGAAAACCCGAGTGCACCAAGATTGGTTTGATGAAAACCACGAGACCATTTCAGCAACCCTTTGGGCCAAGAAAAAGACGGGCAAAATGACCCACCTTCTGTCTCAAAGAAAAACGTTTAAACATTTGCAGTCCAAAGTACAGATGGAACTGCAAGAAATGAGGGACAAGTGGTGGCAGAGAAAAGCTGAGCAGGTGGAATGCTATGCAGACATGCATGCCACCAGAGAGTTTCTCAGTGCCATAAAGTCAGTTTAAGGTCCTTCTAAATCAGGATGCTTCCCCTGCTGTCATCAGACGTTGAGCCTGATCAAAGACCAGGAAGGACTGAAAAACCGCTGGGCTGAATACTTTTCCAATCTTCTCAATAGGCCAACCACAGTTGAACCTGATGTCTTACAGCACACCCCTCATCAATCAGTCCTAGATGACCAAGATCTGTCGCCCTTGACTGATCAATAAAGCGACCTTGCAGATGAATTGAAATAAAGTAACTGAGAAGGATAGTATTCCTTCTGAGATAAGCCCAACAGATGTTCCAAGACATTCTGGAAGACCCCTGGATCACAGTGGAGGTGCCTGATGACTTCCGTGATGCCCTCATCGTAGCTCTCTACAAAAATAAGGGAAGCAAATCAAACTGCGGAAACTACAGGGGTATCTCACTGCTGTCCCCTGCCTTTCTTTACTTCTCCCTACCTTTTTGGTTTGGCAAACCATTTAGGA
Source organism: Narcine bancroftii (assembly GCF_036971445.1). Classification (NCBI taxonomy): domain Eukaryota; kingdom Metazoa; phylum Chordata; class Chondrichthyes; order Torpediniformes; family Narcinidae; genus Narcine; species Narcine bancroftii. The sequence goes on along the minus strand of NC_091470.1, from coordinate 17,693,371 downwards.
CTGAGATGAGGAGGAATTTCTTGACCCAGAGGGTGGTGAATCTGTGGAATTTATTGCCACAGAGGGCAGTAGAGGCAGGTTCATTAAATCTATTTAAGAGGGAATTAGATCTATTTCTTCAGTATAAGGGTATTAAAGGTTACGGAGAGAAGGCGGGGACGGGGTACTGAATTTTAAGATCAGCCATGATCTCGTTGAATGGCGGAGCAGGCTCGAAGGGTCGAATGACCTACTCCTGCTCCTATCTTCTATGTTTCTATGTTTCTGTCAATAACGGGCAAGATTTTTGCCCTCATTGGCCTGAACAGACTTGTCACTGTCTTGGAAAGGAATCTCCTGGAGGTGCAGTGCAGCTTTTGGCCAGAACAGAGTACAGTGGACATGATATTAGCTGTGAGACAAGTTCAGGAGAAGTGCATCAAGCAGAACAAGCCTCTTCACTCTGTCTTCATTGACCTGACATAGACATTTGACACAGTAAACAGGGAGGCTCTCTGGATCATCCTGAGATGTTACAGATACCCAAGGAAATTCATAAAAATGATGCAGCTGCTCCGTCCTCAAGGCAAAAGCTAAAAGCAGACAGGCACCCAAACCAAAAAGGTAGGGAGAAGTAAAGAAAGGCAGGGGAAGGAGCACAGACCAACAGATAAAAGGTGTTAGCTGGACAAGGATAGGAGAACAGGAGAGAAGGGAGGTGACAATTGATTAGGGGATGGGTGGGGGGGGGAAATTGGCTCTCTAAGTGTAGAGATAGGGGAAAGCAGAGAAGGGGAAGGGGAAAAGGAAAAAGAGAGAGCAAGAGGAAAGGAGGTAGAGATGAGTAGGGTTTGTGTGAGAGACTAATGGAAACTAGAGTGCTTTTCTCCAATGCCATCAGTTGGAGGGTGCCCAGATGGACCCAATTTTTGGGTGATCTCAGACTGGCAGTGCATGAAACCATGGACAAACATGTTGGCAAGGGATCAGGGTGGGGCAGCCACTGGCAGATCCCTGCTACTGTGGTGGACAGAGCCGAGGTGCTCAACAGAGTGATCTCCCAGTCCATTCTCTCTGATGGAGAGGAGAGCACAGTGGGAGCATCAGATGCAGTAGATGACCTTTTCCCGAAATTTCAGTTATAGATCTTTACCTCCTATGGATGCTGGATGTTGAGTTCTTCCAGCACTTGTGTATTTTTACTAGTTTTATGTTATTCTGAGAATCTCTCATTCCTCCCCCACTTCCCCCTACACTCCACACTGGTTATCATCATCTATTGGCTTAGTCTGTTCATATGCCTCTTTTGATCTTTCTTCAAGCTTGCAGCTTATTTTCTCACTTATCTGTGTGTCATCCCACACAGGCAGGTCTGTCCTCGGCTCTTGCATTGCCTGAGTGAATTTAAACATCAACCTGAGGAACAGCACATTGTATTCCTTCTGGGTAGCCTTAAACCTAACAGCATGAACTTTGAATCTTACAATTTTGGTTAACCCTAATCCTGATCTGTTTCGCGTGTTTCCATCTCTCCTTTACTTGCTGCTGTTTCTCTCTTTTCTTCTCTCCCCTCCTCCACCCCCTCAGTGTTCTTCTCGACCTGTTTCTTAATCTTTCCCACCTTCTTTTACCCAGTATCCTATGACATTTATGCCCCTCACCCCTTTCAAACTTCAATCATGATGTTGGGTCCCAACATCAGAACATGTCATGAAATTTGTTGTTTTGCAGCAGTATCCCAGAGTAAATATTGCTATAAATTACAGTTTTTTAAAACAGATAGTGTTAAAGATAGAACGTTTCAATTGATAAAGTTGTGGAGATTCTTAGGATTTTACTATAATTGGAAGAATCATCGTGTGCTCCGGAGATTCACTGATGTTTGGGGGCCCCTATTGGATCCATGTTTTCATTTCTAACCTTCATTAGGAGGGAGGGGGTAGATTAGACGGAGCTTTTTGTATTTTTTTTCCTTTTTAAAAAAATTGACAACTCAGTAAACAGTTTAACATGGTTATACAGATCAATTCAAATGATTGTTTCTTATGTTTATGAAGGAAATCTCGACTTCATTTCATCTTTTTTGTGTCCCTACGAATGATTTGTTATGTGATTACTTTTTGAAAACTGTATGTAAGCTTGTCCATTAAACTCAATAAAAAATATTTTAAAAAGTAAGTAAAATTAAAAATAAATTAGCGCAAAGAAGAGAAATTGAAGTTTCTGCTTTTGTGTTGCTGGGTGTTCCTCTTCAGGCACGCGTACCTCCAGCCTGATGGTAGCAGTGTGAAAAGGGCACGGCCTGGTGGTTAGTGTCTGAGGATAAAGGCTGCTTTCTTGAGACACTGCCTCTTGTAGATCATCCTTGATAGAGTGGACTAATGCCTATGATGGCGTCTTATGCATTGTCACCTCCATATCAGACAGTATTGCAACTAGTCAGAATCTTCTCCACAGTACACCATAGAATGGTACTCCTGTATAAATTTTTAAGAGTTTTTGGTCCAAGCCAAATCTCCACAAACTTAGCACGAAGTACAGTGGCTGGCAAGCCTTCTTCGTGATTGCATCAACATGGAGGCCTCAGGGTACCATCTCTCCACGGATGCTGCCTGACCCACTGAGTCCCTCCAGTTTAGCTATTGCAAGCTCAAGATTCCAGCATCTGCAGTTTTTGGGTTTCTCTAAGGGACAAACCTGTTCTTCTTAGTTTCCAAACTCTTCAGCACAGCAAAGGAAAACATTTGCCTGGTGCAAAGTGAGGGACATGGATAGATCATCGGCAGTAGAGTCTGCCACCAAACCATACTGGTTTCATCTAATGTGTAAAGGAGCCTGAGGAATGATAAAGAACATTTTTGTTTTATGCTGTGAGTTGTGGTTAATGATTATCTGGAACCACATGCTGAAAGGATGGTTGAAGCTGATCCACAAGTAACTTTGTGAAGAATTTGGATGAGGTATTGCAGATGGAAGAGTAGGGGAATGGGGACTGTCAAATAGAGCCAGCAAAAGCATAATGGAGCAAATGGTTACCTTTATATACATTGAAGAAGTACTCGGGTCAGAAACATCTGTTGTATATCTTTACCTCTTACGGTCACTGCTGAGTTCCTCCAGCATTTTTGTGTTTTCCCTTCAGTAGGGCGTGATTCTCTCAGTCTGGTCATTGATTTCCAACTACGTAATCAGGCCACAGAGAGTATGGCAGCTCCAGGAATTTGATTGGTTACAACTGGGAGGTCCCTACCTCAGAGGACTGTGGGAGCATCTTAACCAACAAACTGCTGCAGTTCAAGGACTATCTTCCATGGCTGATTATGCATGGGTAATAAATGCTGGCCTTGCCTGCAATCCAAACTGATGTAGCCAGCCTGGGGCACTACCAGGAAGATTCCAGTATCTGCAGTTCTCCTGTATCTCTTGGGACACTCTCCCTTGGGTTGCATCAAATTTGGGAACCTGAATTGCCTCCTTGGGTCAGATCGAAAGAAAGGCCTTACAAGCCTGTGGCAGTTCCCCCTCTCCACTCCTACAACCCTAAAAAAAGAAGCCCTGTGAAGTGGGAAGTGATCATCCATGTAATTGGATCAGTCTTGTAATTCCTGGCAGGAGTACTTATCACTCTATCGGTTAGAAATGCATGATAAAGTAGTTGTAAGCATGTAACTTTACACCTCTGCAATTCTGCTCCATTGAAGGCAACCAGACTGTATTTTAAAAGCAGGAAAAGCATGCATTTGCTGTTGTACATTGTGCAAGGTATCAAGGATGTATTTCTTGGGTTGTAAATATAGCGGAGATGAAAAGAGAACATCTGCAGCAGATTAAATATCCTCATTTAAAACAAGCACTTACGGTTCTGTAAAAAGAAAATTGGTGGCATTTACCTCCTGGGCATTAGTGATGGCGTTAATCCACATTCAGCATCAGACTGTAGAGGAAAACTAGCACCATTGTGAGGCAGGCAATTAAATCACACAGCAATTCAATACTTAGTAGCTAATGGGTCTGATTATAGGATCCCCAAAGAAAGAAGTCTGAAAAGCTGTTGAAAAAATTAGTGTTTCTGTTGCCTGGTTTTCAAAATGTATTCAGAATCCTTGCTAGTTGAACTGAAAATGCATTTTTCCTCTATTGATTTAAATCTCTATTCTACATGCCCTCCTCTGCTTGGGGATACAGTCAAGCAGAACCTATTCCAAAGTCCAAGGATGGGGATGTCAGAGAATCTTATAATGTGGTCGTGGGCCATTTGCACCTCCCAAAATGCATTACCTCGCATTGGTCTTGCTGAAACACCTTTTACCATTTCTCTTGCCTCTGGTGAGACCTCACTTGGAGTGTTGTGGATGGTTTGGGGCTCCTCATTTATGAAAGCATAAGCTGACATTAGATTTTTTTTAGAGGAGGTGCATAAGGATGATTCTGGAAACGAAAGGGGTATCATATGCACTTTATCAATGATCTTTGATCTCTGTATTGCAGTTGGTTTATATTCATGATCTATTTACAGTTCGTTTGTCTGTTTACATGTTTATGCTGTGTACAGTTTATTTTTGCACTGTCAATTAGTGATAATTCTGCCGCACGCGCAGGAAAAAGGAATCTCGGGGTTGCATGTGATGTCGTATATGTACTCTGACAATAAATCTGAAATATTTATGTGAGAAGCGTTGGATAGTTCTTGGAGTGAACTCAGTGGAATTTAGGAGAATGAGGGGAATCTTATTGAAACATTTAGAATGTTAAAAGGCACGGACATAGTAGATGTAGAAAGGTTATTTCCTGTGGTGGGAGAGTCTGAGACAAGAGACTTCAACTTCAGATTGAAGGGTGTTAGTTTAAAACAAGCATGTGGAGAAATTTCTTTAGCCAGAGGGTGATTAATCTGAGGAATTTGTTGTCACAGATGGTTGTGGAGTTTGTCATTGGGTATACTTAAGGGAGAGATTGATGGATTCTTGATTAGCCAGAGCATCAAAGGTTATGGGGAGAAGGCCGGGCAGAGGAGCTAAGTGGGAAAATGGATTAGCTCTTGATTAAATTTCAGGACAGACTCAAAGGGCTGAACAGCCTATTTCTGCTTAAATATCTTATGATCTGGATTTTTTGACAACCCCACCCAGTATCTACAACTCCAGCAATTTTTGTGTCTTACTTAATCAAGCACCTGTTCTGTTCCCCATTTATGACATGGTAGAAGCCAATTCTGGGTGTTAAGGCCCGTGTTGCCCAATTATAACCAATTAACTAAACAAGATAGTGCATTTTTTTGGAAGGGGGAGGAAACCAAGCTCCTAATCTCCTTACAGGTGGTGCTGGATTCCGAACCCTGGTCACTGGTACTGTAATAGATTTGCGCTAACCATAGGACTTACATCCAAATCATTTCATGATCAATTGAGACCTCAGCAAAACTCCACTGGTCACAATAATCAGTCAGAATGACCCCACTCCTCCACTACCAAGTCCTGTGAGCCTTTATTTTCTGGATCTGTACTAAAATCCATGTGTACTAAAATCTTCATCAAAATTCCTTCTCCCCTCCTCGAAAATACTTAATCATGTTTGTCAGATGTGACCTCCCGCCACACAAGGGCACACCAACTATCGCTAATAAGTCTATTCTTTTCCAGATGGGAGTAAATTCAATTACTATGATCTTTCTCCAATAATTACCCAGCCACTGATGTCAGGATCAAATAGAAGCTATTCTTCAGTCCTCTTGGTCCTGGTCTGTGGCTACGAAGACCTCTGTCAAAACCCCATCAATCTCAGTTCTTGCCTCTCTGGCACATCATTTTACTGCTATTAAAATGCTGTAAACTTTATTGGCAGGTTGTCTTTTACAGTCCCAAGCATTTGTCTCTTCCATGTAATTCAGAGAACTCAACACTGTTTGGAGAGCAATTTTGAACTTATAAATTTACAAAGATCAAAAATAATGTGTGCCCTTTTGGCAAATAATGGAAGTTAATGAAGTGCCCAGAGATGGAGATTCCTACTTGATAGGCAGGCTAGTGGGGAGCACTGGTGAGGGCATCTATCTTAAACTTCTCATTATGTGGCAGCAGCAGGGCTGATACTAGCTGTGTCTTTGTGCTCAAGGTTTGCTCCTCTATAACTCAAAATAATTAAGCATCTTGTTCAGTCACTCCTTTGTGGAAAGATTTGGCCAGCTTACACCATTTTTCCTTTGTGTCACAGTTTGAGATTTGTAAGGAAGGTCATTTATCTGCTTGACAGTAGTGCCCTTGATTTTAAGATGGTCAAAGCAGTTACCTCACAGTTTGGATCTACCTGCTTCATCTACAGGCCTTGTTAAAGATAAATCCAGACTTTGAAAGAAGATATCCAATAATCATCATCTTTGGAGAATGGGTGGAAATCCCTCTTTGATAACTCTGTTGAATGCACGCAAGAATATTGACTTCCAGTTGTATTACCCTCTAGAATTTAATGAGATTAAGGGGAGAACATGTGTTAGCTTGCTCAACACAATTTGGGGATGAACTCAGCCGGTCAAGCAGCATCAGTGGGAGAAAAAGAATGGTCGACGTTTCGAGCCAACATTCTTCAATGAGGCTCGCTTTTGGTGTGAAATGCAAATCATGGAATTCGCCTCGTATTTTTTTCTCTTCTTGCTCAGACATTCAACTGATGTTGATTTATTGATGTTCATTCCTCTTCCTTGACAGTGAAAACAGGGACTTTTTAAATGATCCAGTTGTATAATATACCTCTGATGTTTAACATGTTAATAGCACAAAAATACATCTTCCAAAGAAAAGACAAATTGTGTTAATGACTTCAGGCATTTTCAAATAGTTAGAATGACTTGTTGATCTTGTTTAAAAGCATTAAGCTTTAATCCATCAATCACCATAGATACTTTGTACTTTTATGACATGATTTATTGTCAAAATCATTCCAGTAAATATAAAGAGGAAATGAAGTCATCATATTTTTTCTAATGCAAATCAATGGCTCAAATTAGTACTACCATGAAGCTAACAAGAGAAATATGGAGGATTTGATCTGATATTTTTAATGATATATTTGTCAAACACAAACAGAACAGTAAATTGAGGCATTTATTTGACCAAATGGCCACATAATCAAAAACATGAGATTTGACTCTCTCTTCAACAAAGAAAAAGATCCTTTCCAGTTTTGAATATATTCCGTCTTGTGCTCCATTTTACACTGCGTGGTTCTGACACATGTTAAATGAGCAAGCAACATGTTCAAATATAACAATCCCAGCATTGCTGCGATGAAATAAACATTTCAATAGAAATGTTTTGTAGACTTTTATTGTAATAATAGTCTCAAACTGCCTTTTTTAAAATCACAGCATCTTTCTAGTAACATATATTTTTGCTTCTTAATTGTGTTTTTATTTAAATTAGCTTTTAATGTGAAAGTACCGTAAACAATTGAGGTTGACTGTGATTAAAATATATTGAGAATTCTTGGCAATAGACCATCTGCCATAATCATATGTTGCTTGCTGACATTTTCCCCAAACATTCTGTACCTTGCTTCATCAAATCCATCAGAAAGGGTGGAAATTGAATAATGTGCCAGGGAAATTATGCTGCATAAGTGTTGATGGAATGAAGATTTAAATGTATCGAATTTTTGATCCGTCTCTTCAGAACTGCATGCAAATACTGATTTGCTTTCACACCTTTAACACAGAAAGCATTCCAAGGCACTTAAGATCAATGTAATTGGACAAAAAATTATTTTGAAACAAAAAGGAGCTCTTAGGAGTGATCATATAAAGTTTGTTTCAACTGTCAGGTTTCAAAGAGTGGTTTAATGGTTGGCTGAAAATTGTAGAATGAGGAGATGAGGAAAATTCAGGAGTGGTTATGTTGGCAAATGCAGTGTTCCTGAGATCGAGTATCAGGGAATCTGCCATATTTGCTGTCTCAGGAAGTGGTGAGTAGATATTGACATAATATTTAGTAAATGTTACAGAAATACTGAATTATTGATATATTTTGTAAACAGCCAGAATAATAGTATCGTGTTGCTTCATTTGACCACGAACAAGAAATACTGTGATCCCCTTGAGTGGCTGATGCGAATGGATGCCTGCAGTTTTCATCAAAAAAAGTTATCTTATTGATCATGGATCCAGAAGAGTGCAGTAAATGGTGTGACCAGGATTGGAGGGCTTGAGTTAACAGGAGAGAATGGATAGGCTAGGGTATTTTTCCCTGGGGCGTTGGACCTGAGGGACCTTGTAGACCTCATCAGATGAAGGATCCTGACCTGAAACATTGACCATTCTTTTTCACTATGCTACTTGTCTCACATACTTCCTCCTATCACTTGCTTTTTGCTCCAGATCCCAGCATCATCAGTCTCCAATTTGTCTAACGGAACAAGGATGGGCAATAAATACCAGGCACCTGGAAGTGGAGAGATAGAGATGAAATATTTTTTCTCTGTTTGTGTGATACTGTACTCTATTATTGCTCCTCCATCAGGCACAAACTAAATAATTAATATAATTTGGCTATTGTTACAATTTTATCTCTTTGCTAGTGTATATTAGAGAAATATAGAACATTACAACCCTTTCGGCCCAAGATGATGTGCTGAACTAACATAACATAACATAACATAACAATTACAGCATGGAAATAGGCCATTAGGCCCTTCTAGTCTGCACTGAACCAAACAACCCTTTCTAATCCCACCTCCCTGCACAATGCCCATAACCCTCCATCTTCTTCTCATCCATATACCTGTCCAATCTTTTCTTAAATAATACAATTGACTCCACCGCCACTATTTCTCCCGGAAGCATAACTCATTCCACACGGCTACCACTCTCTGAGTAAAGAAGTTCCCCCTCATGTTACCTCTAAACCTCTGCCCCATAATTCTTAACTCATGTCCTCTTGTTTTAATCTTTCCTCCTCTTAACGGAAATAGTCTATCCACATCCACTATGTCTATCCCTTTCATAATCTTAAATACTTCTATCAAATCCAAACAAAAAACTGAACTCTCCCTATTTCATTACGCCCTTTTTTTCTTTCATCCAGGTGTCTAAAAGTCTCTTAAATGCCCTTATTATTCCAGCATCCACCACCACTCCTCACGATGTCTTTAAAAAAAAGCATGATGTCTCCACCTAAACCTTCCTTCCTTCACATTGTACATTTCTCTGGTTTGCTTCTCCCAACCTAGAAAAAAGGTGCTGGCTGTCTATCTTATATATGCCTCTCATAATCTTGAAGACCTCTAATAAGTCACCTCTCATTATAACCCTCGGGTAGAATCCTTAATGACATTAGCTGCTAGGAAAGCTCTAGCTCTCCAAACCTTGCCTCACATTTTCCAATCCAGACAACATCCTGGTCAATCTCCTCTGCACCCTCTCTATAGCTTCTACATCTTGTAATGAGGTGACTAGAACTGAACACAATATTCTAAGTGTGGTCTTACCAGAGATTTATAGAGCTGCAACATCACCTCACAACTCCTGAACTCAATCTCTGACAAATGAAGCTCAGGATACCATAGGCCTTCTTAATTATCCTACCAACCTGCCTGGCAACCTTGAGAGATCTATGGATTAGGACCCCAAGGCCCACCTGTTCTTCCACACTGTTAAACATCCTACCAACAACCATGTGCTCTGCCTTCAAGTTTGACCTTCCACTTATCAAGATTGAACTCCATCTGACGGTTTTCTACACAACTCTGCATCCTGTCTATATCCTGCTCTAACCTACCAGAACTTTCAGTGCTGTCCACAACACCTCCAACCTTTGTATCATCCACCAACTTACTGACCCATCTCTCTACATCTTCGTTCAGCTCTTTTCCAAAAAATAGATTTGAAATAGCTAAAGTCTGATGCCATTATATGTCAGCAGGGATATAAAATAAACCTGGCTCTCTGACCAAGTTGTTGGTATCTACTCTAAAAATCTCACCATAAGTGCTCTGTTACTGATCTGTTATTTTGGAGTCTGGACCAGAGATAAGACTTCTCCACCAAAGCAGCTGGCGAATTTAAATTCAAGTAATTATATAAAATCTGGAATGAAGTTTATTGTGGTAATTATAAAATTACTCGCTGGTCATTAAACAAAAACATCTGCTTTACTAACATCCATCTAGGAAATAAATCTGCTATCCTTATCCAGTCTTATTTAGATCCAAGAAGACAAAGTTAGCTTTTAAGTCCCTCAAAATAAATTAATTTCAGGGAATTTTCAATAAAAATAGATATTATTTGAGAATACTTCCGAGAAATTCCTTGATGTCTTGTTGTATGAAGAAACTTTCATTTGAGGTATCTGCATGTATTTCCAAATTTTACATAACACCAGTCGGGATATTTGTTGAGAGCAACTTGTCATGAGTCATTTTTGCAACACCAGGCAAGTTTCTGCGTAGTTGGGAAACAAACATTCCCCAAGGAACTTGGATTTTATTGTTTGGTTGTTAGCCATTCCCAGGATAATGTGGTCAAATTCTATGTCACCAAACAAGGGAGTGGTAAAACTTGCCTAAATTGCATAATCATCTTTCCCCATCCACATACCCTCATATTTTCATTTCCCAGTCTCCCTATTTAATTGGCAGTCTCTATTTCACCTCACTACATCCTCAGTTTCCACATTCCCATCCTATTCTCCCATTCCCCTTCACTTTACACTGAGCTGCGATGTCCTGCCCCTCCCCTACACACCTCCCCAACAGTAGGTCCCAGCACAACAGGTTAGTGAGAAAATCCAAGGGTCCTTTGCCAGCAATGCCCAGCAACTTGTAACTGAGGTCTTGACAGAGAGAGTCTGTCACTGTGAGGCTAGAAATCTCATACACTGTTGACAGGAGAGCTAACAGAATGTTCTTGTTTATTGAGAGCAGAACTGAATTCAAAAGTTGGGAGGTTATGCTTTGAATTATGTTGATGTTGGTGCAGCATAACTGAAAGGATGTGTATGGTAATTATCTCCTTATGTAAGGGAGGATGTAAATGAATTGGAACTAATTCAAAGAATGTTCAAAAGACTAATACTTGAAATGGGCAGGTTGCCTTTTGGGGAAAGGTTGGAAAGACTAGGCCAGCAATGCAGGACATGATGGAAGTATATGGGGTCGTGAGGGTTCTTGACAAGGTGGATGTGGAGTGTATGTATCTTCTGACTGGATAATCCAGAATAACCATCTCACTATCTCAATTAGGGATCAGTATCTGTTTTCTTGCCATTTTGTCTGGTTGGGTTCCAAATGTGCCTGGCAGCCAAATTTGCATGCAGGATGTCAGAAAGAAACTAGGTATTTATCCAAATATAAATTGTGCTGAACAAGAATGTTCAAAATCAGCCATTCTCTCTATTTTTTCATGAGAATTTTGCTCAGAATCAGAATTTATTGTCATAAATAAGTCACAAAATTCATTGTTTTAAATAAAAATAAGACATGAAAATAAATATAAGGCAGTATCTTTGGTTCATTGATTATTCAGGAATCTGATGGCAGCAGGGAAGAAGCTGACCTTATGTCACTGAGTGCCCCATGGTACCAGAGTGAAGAGACCATGGCCTGGATGGTGGGGATTCTTTAGGATAGAGGCTGTTTTGTTAAGACACTGCTTCTTGTAGATGTCCTCAACAGATTAAAGTCTGGTGCCTGCGATATCACAGGCCAAGTTAACAACCCACCGGAGTTTATTATTGTCCTGAGCATTGGCACCTCCGTACCAGACAGTGATGCAACCAGCCAGAATGCTTTCCACAGTACACCTGTTGAAGTTGTCGAGTCTTTGATGACATACCGAATCTCCTCAAACACCTCACAGGGTATCACTGCTGGTGACCCTTATTCATGATTGCATCAACATGGAGGCTCCAGGGCAGATACTCGGAGATGTTGACACCCAGGAATTTTAAGTTCTTGACCACTTCTGCACCCTCCATGAACACTGGATCATGTTCTCCTAACTTTCTCCTAAAGTCCATAATAATCTCCTTGGTTTTGCTAACGTTGAAACGCACGGTTGTTGGTGTGACCCCACTCAATGAGCCAATCTTTCTCCCTCCTGTACACTTCCTCATTGCCGTTTGTGATTCTGCCAACAACTGTGGTGTCATCGGCAAATTTGTAGATAGCATTGGAATTGTGCCTGGCCACACAGTCATGGGTGTATAATGAATAGAGCCCTGGGCTAATCATGCATCCTTGAGGTGTGCCTGTGTTGATAGTCAGAAAGGAGGAGACATGGCTTCCAATTCATAATGACTGTGGTCTTCTGATGAAGAAGTCAAAGATCCAATTGCAGAGGCCCAGGGTTTGGATCTTCTTGACCACCACTGAGGGAATAATGGTGATGAAGGCTGAGCTGTAGGTTATGAAGAGAAGCCGTATGTATGAGTTGCTGTTTTTGAGGTGATCCAGAGTTGAGTGGAGAGCCAGCGATATTGCGTCTGCTGTGGAGTGATTGAGGATAGACAAATTGCAGTAGATCCAGAACTTGGCTTAGGTAATTTTGGCCTCTCAAAGCATTTCATCACAGTAGATGTTAGTGTTACTTGGTGATAGTTGATGAGGCACCTCACATCGCTCTTCTTGGGCACTGGGATGATTGATGCCCTTTTGAAGCTGGTAGGAACCTCTGACCTCAGCAATGAGAGGTTAAAAATGTCTGTGAACACTCGGCTTATTGGTTGACACAAATTTTATAGTTTATGGGTCCCCTTCCCTGTGATTAAAACCACAGAAATGCTGGATTAACTCAGCAGGTCTCGCAGCATCCATAGGAGGTAAAGATGTATTACTGATGTTTCAGGCTTGAGTCCTTCTTCAAGGTTAGTTCAGCATTTCTATGTTTTACTACAATCGCAGCATTTGTGTTTCACTTCCTTCCCTGTGAAGCAGTGAAGTTTTGGTTTCTTCCATACTTCTACCAACTATATAAAAAGTATTTTTTTTAATTATGTAACGTGAAGTGAAAAGAAAATGAGACTTTTACTTAAATGTGCTGTGGCCTCCTAGGGGCTGTCAGGCCCCATTGAGAATAGCTGTTCTAAATTGTTAAGAAGGTCACCTCCCATCTCCTGTTCCTCTCATTTATTTGCTTGGAATTTAACTCATGTTTGATGGATTAAACACTCCATATATTAGTATTGAAAATTGGTACTGAATTCTTCAGCACCTAATTACACCTCTCAGCCCAATTCCCACAGTGAGTCCGATGGTGATATCCCTTGGACGAACCTTCAGTAATCTTCAGGAGAGGGCCAAAATTCCTGTCCCCTGAACATCTGTCACATCCAAACAATTCAGGGAAATCTATTCCACATGATCCTCTCATTCATTGCTTTAGCTTGTCAATCACTGATTCACACTGATTCTGAATAATTTCTAGTTCATTCTCGCTGGCGTTTGGTTGGAGTGAAGGAATGTAATAAAAGATGAAGTTTTTTACTGTGTCTTGCGATAAAATTCATATTGGTATCTAAGTTGGTCATTTGGCTGATTGAGTTGCATGCTTACACGATTCTTTCAACACTAGGAAAATAAAAGAGAGTGTAATATTAATATATCCAACTACTGGAAAGCATGGCATCTCACATCACCGTTTGATTCCTTCCCTACAGAGGCATCTATTCTCAGCTACGATGGCAGCATGTACCTGAAGATAGTTATGCCCTGGGTAATGCATACAGAGGCTGAAGATGTTTCCCTCCGCTTCATGTCCCAGCGAGCTTACGGCTTGCTCGTGGCTACGACCTCGAGGGATTCAGCTGACACACTTCGCCTGGAGCTTGACGGAGGTCGAGTGAAACTGACAGTCAACTTAGGTATTGTATGACAGTTGATCATTGGGCAGACTCAGTTCACGTCTGGCCTTTCTTTCCATTAGTGATCACTGGAGCACTGTAAAGACATAATTCTATCCTAACATTTGTTTTGCAAAACATTAATATTAACTAGTAACTATTAATAAATTGAATGTTGTGTAAAATGTGCATGAAATTGATCAAGCTGATATAACTAAGTAAATTTGGACTTGTTTGATCTGAAATCCATGTTTAAATGGACCATCTTTTGAGCAAATATTCATGTTTTTGCACCATATCTGTAGACACTGAGAAGTAAGTCACAGCAACTGTTCAATTGAAAGAAAAAATATAAAAGTAATCATTTGCAGACAGGTGCAAAATCATTCCGACGATCTTAATTCTCCCTTATGAAAGAGAAATTGCTGTGACCTACTTAAAGTGGGTTTTATATCTATAAATCGTTTGTTAGAATATTTTGCAAATTTGTGGAGTTTTTATTTTATGTCTTCATATTTAGTTTAAGTTCGGTGGTTTTAAAACTGAGTTTATTTTTTAAATTTAAATTTAACGCTTATTTGTTTTAAATCAAATTGCGTCATGAGTCATCAGTCAAAAGATGGCTATCAACCCCTTCAAAGGCCTAAAGCCTGCGGCCCGCTTGGCAAACAGCCCTGAGAACAGAGTGCACAATCAAACCTGCAGCTGGATCGCCTTACCTCTTAGTCACCCACTTCTTTCTCTTTTCCACTGCTCCCTTATCATCCTTTCCAAATTGGGAATTTTTCTTGTCCCCCCTGAATGCAAGAGTTCACTAATATACGACCATTATCACTGGACAACAAGCGTTTTCAAAAGATTTGCTTCCTGAAATAAAATTGGGGATTATGCTAGGCAACTTCAAGCTGAACACAATGATAATTTCAGATTTGTTGCATCATGTAGGAAGTTAGATAAACATTAAATTAACTTTTATTGGATTTGGCAGGTTTAATCGCAGAATTGATGCTGACACATTGTGTTAGTTCAACTGACCGAAAAAATGTTTTTCTGAATATTTTCATTTGTACTCAGTATCTGATGCCTCCAACAAAAGTCATCCAGCATTGCCCTGATACTGCTTTTCTATGATTGCAATGTCCTGGTGAAACTTTTCACCATGTCCGACACTGACTGCACAAAGATCGGCAGGGAAGAAGTCCAAGAGCAATGACTTGCTGCACTTTGTGGTTTTATTTGCTTGAAGTAGACTTAAAATATGACAGAAAATCACAAAAATTGGTGATATCTAAAAAAGTGGTATGTGATAGGAAAATTTTAAGGTGCTTTTCAAGATTTAGCAGCCCCAAATCCTTAAAATACACCCCAACGTGTTCAGGAAACAAAATCTTCATGTTCCAGTGTAATCAGTCTCTCAATAATTTTAAGAACATATATATTTTTGTGTTTAAAAGCTGTTTCAAGTCTCCACCATGAATTATTTTTAATTCCTTTGCAATTATTGAACAAGAAATCATTTATTAGGGATACATTTATAATTCTTGTCCATCATTGCCTCAATAGCATCAAATAAATGGTGATAAAAATACAACGACATTGGAAGTTTAAAATGTGCAGTTATTAAGCTTTTGATGGATTTTCTCTTATAAAAGCATAGACTTTTGTAACTAAAATGATACTTGGAAAAAAATGGTAATTGACCCAGATCTTCTGAGAAGTGACAGGAGTGGTCTGTTTCTTAAAGTGTACTCAACAGTAGTTTCCCAACATGTGGCAGGCCCATTTCTTTTCTGGTTGACGGGGACTTGTGTAGCCAAAAGCATTTCTGACTGACCCTGCCACTGTCTGAGGAAAAGGTTGGGTTGTGCTGGAGATCAGAATGTTGTTAGAGGGTGGACATCACCAGGCATGGAGTTGTTTGAGATGGAGGAGATAGGAGAAGCTTAAGATGGGGTGGAAGAGGTTGCTGCAGCATTTTTTTACCCAGAGGGCTCTGGAACACATGACCTGAGTGGGTGGTGACTGGGGCTACTCTCACAACATTGAAGTAGTTTGTAGATGAGCACTTGAACCATTAAGCCAAGCAAGGCTATGGACCAAATACTGGTAAAGAGTAATTGAGAAAATAGTTAATTGAGGGTCACTATAGATGTAGTAGGTCAAAAGGTGTATTTTTGTGCTGTATGTCTCTGAGGCTCTTTATACCTCCCAAGGCATGGATATGTCTCCCACCATTCAGCAGATCAGATGTAGTAGTTCACTTGCGTCACTGTCTGGAGTGCTATTAGTTGGGGGCCATCCACTGACACAAGGGCCAAAAGCTAACAAGATCTATGGGAAACGCAGTAGCGCAGTGAGATTTCCAAGTGAATAGCTTGGGGTGGGTGGAGAGGTAGGGGAACATCAGATGCATTCACTAGTAACCCTTCAATGAAGTGCTCAGGCTGTAATGACCAATATTACGAAATGTGCTGCTGACAAACCTATAGAATTAGCCATTTTTCAACGGGGGCGACGACACATTTAAGTAAAAGCCTTGTTTTCACCACAAGTAATATAATTTTTTTTGTAGTTGGTGGGAAAGAAGTAGGGAAGAAGCCAAAACTTGACTGCTTTGTAGGGAAGGAAGCACATGGGGTGGGGGGGGGGGGGGGGGCATTGCCAAAAAAAGGTTGAGAATGACTGCTCTCCCCATCACTTTTTTTAAAAAAAAATAACTTTCCAAATTTTTCCAATCAGGAAAAGACTGCAAAGTTTCTCATTAAGGAAACACAGTCTCTATTGTTTTAAATACTGCAAATACATGGTGGATATTTGAAAGATGATTTTCCCTGAAGGAGGAGGTGAAAATAAGGTTTAATGCGGAAGAGAAACAGATATATTTTACACCACAATTTGTTTTCTGTTCCATTACATCCCAACAGAAATTTTACCAACCCAGCATTGCAGTAAATTCATGAAGTTATTCAGTGATGATATTCTCTCTCTCCTGGTGCTGTTATTCCTCAATTTCTGGTCCCACTGAGTCTTTCCTTCATCATTGTATCTTTATTCTTTAGTGATTGTGCCGTCCAGTGGTGACTGAGTAGCATTGCTGCTCTCTGATGAAGTCGGAAACAGTTGGCTGCCTCGCTCTTAAAACAGCAAACCAAAAAGAGAAAACTCTGATTTTATTGTTCAACTATAGTTGAGGATTTTTAAGTACAAGAACATTGAATGCTCAGCTTGCATTGAACCAAGGTTCAAATAACGCTTCACAAATGAAAGCCAGTGGGGACCCATTTAACACAAATGGAATTAATTGTGTTTCCCTTATGGTCATATTAATCACTTGTATAAATCACATTTCGAACTGTATATGGTGTGGATCACCCTCTCCGCCAACCCCCCCACTTCCTTTTTCCATGCACCTTTTTTGGTCAGTTTTCAGTTCCTGGTGATCCTTGTCAAGAAGCAGTTTAAGGGACAAACAGTAGAAAAAAATTCTAGACACGAGAGAAGGGAGGAAACCGAGTTTTAATAAACTTCTTAAAGATTGGTCGTCTAGAAACAAGATACATATCCAAGTACTGTCAAAGCTACAATGCCACAACTTAAATTTTAGATATTTTATAAAATCCATTGGGACACAACCTGCAGCAAAATTCCTGTACTCACTGCGGATCTATGTGATGCATGTTTTCTCAGAACCTCGATGATCCTGTTCCCGAAAAATAAAATATGATAAATAAAACTGCTTGATTAAAGAATTCAAAAAGTTACAAGTTAACTGATTCTTAACCCACGACACTCATGGCATTTTCACTGCATTGAAATGAATGGGTGCCCTGTTTCCATGGCAGATTTAAGTTGGTGCAGGATCTATGGGTGTAAATGCTGGAGAACTGCCAAACAGTTTGTTCCATTCTTGGACTCCATGTAGAATCTGACAGAGTATGGCAACGGAAAGATCACAGCTTATTCACATGGGATCCGTACACATGATGACACTTGGAAAATGCTGTCACTTCCCAAAACATGCTGACCTATTATATTTACCTGAAGAGGTTATAAGTGTTACGAGCCCAGAGGACCCCAAAACCCAGCAGCAATAGATATTCACCAAGACAAAGGGTTACTTAAAAAAAGTTGCTTTTAATTATCTTTAAACATGAAAATAGAATCACACTATTAACTTAACTAACCCATCTTAACCCCCTTCTAATACTAAGCGCATGTGTATGTAATGTGTGTGTGTGTGTGTGTGTGTGTGTGTGTGTGTGTGTGTGTGTGTGTGTAAGTTCAGAGAAGTTCACTGTCCAATCTCACTTCTCATTCCTCCAAGTTCACTGGTTGCAGGCAATTCTTATACTGTGCACAGAATTTAACATTTATAAAGTTCACCAGGCTTTGGTGCTTGAAAGGTAAGTGGTTACCACTCAGGAAGGTTCTTGTCGGTTTTCAGAGAGAGATTTGTTGTATGTCGGACACCCAGCCACTTCAATGTCTTGCTGAAGAAACTTGTCCCCTCAGGGTTCTCCAGATGATAACCTCTTTCTTTCAGGTCATCACAGAGTGCCTTTTTGTTTCTTCTATTCCAAGTGAAATATTAGACAGCCAGTCCTCTCCTCTTTCATGAACCACAAGGGCTTTGACCAGGCTGAAGTAAGCACTTCCAACCAGTCTTTCAAATGGGGTTTTCCACAAGCTCACCAGCTTGTCCTGTTCCAGTACCAGCTGCCGTTGCTAACTGTAACACTGAAGAAGTGATCTCTCTCTCTCTCTCTCTCTCTCTCTCTCTCTCAGAGAAAGCCTGTTTGACTCTCTGACTCTCTCTGCTTGCAAAACCACATGACCCTCTTAGAACTGCAAGTTCTTCTCCAGACTGTTTGTGGCTCCGAGAAACTCTTTCATCTGTTGCCTTTCTGTAAACAACAATCCACTAGTGAAGGTGGGCACTCTCCAAAGCTTTTGCAAAGGCTATGAGGCCCTGACATGTCTACATTAGCAGAGCTCCAGTATTTTAAATAAGATCTGTTTTAAAGTATTTGTTTGTGACCTACACTAACAAACACTGCCCCAATTTATCTCCCAAACATATCTATATACTCTGTCACATAGGATATTCATGAAATAGCAATCTCACTAGCCTTAAAGACTAAGCAGGACTCATATCTATAATTATATTAGCAAAACTTGCTTGCATCCCATATGACAAGACATCTTACATTTTTAAATACTTTGTTTATGCCAATTCAAATAATTTCCTTTGACTACAATAGAGAAGACTGAAAGCAGCACAATCTACAAAGAGTGCTGAATCACAAAATTCAGGTCAAAATGTCCGTTAATGTGTCTAACTATAAGTTATCCGTCAGTTTTATGTGTAAAGATTGTGACATTTGATAGTTCTATTGCAAAATCTGGGCCAATATTTTCCCCTTGCTGGTAGCAATCAGGAAAACGTCCCACAGAATCTGACTAGTCCAAGTGACATTGAACGGCCCTCCCTCAAACATTCATCACTACAGGTTTTGATCTGAGCAAGAACCTCAAAAAGATCAGCCTGCTATTCCTCTAAGTAGCTGTTCTACCTCTCCTTATCCTGCTATCTCAGTCTTCCTTGCACCTTTTAAACTCGTCTTTTGTCAAGTTTGCTCTGTATGATTCCTGGTTGTAGGTAATAGTTATGAACTTGGTTGGAATGGTTTATTCTTTGATCCTCTGCCGACTGTGAACAGGATTCTCTTTTTGAGGCAGTTTACCGATTAGCGTCAACCTATCAAATCCTACTAATGTGTATAATAGTCCAAAATAGCATGAGCTTGATTTGTTTAGTATTTTTCAATTCATTGTTGGGAGAGCTGGCTTTAAGGAATCTGACTGCAATACAAACTATTGGAACTTACATCATTTTTCTTATCACCTACTCTATAGATCAGTGCACACACTGAAGCTGGTTTGGTTAGATAATGATAATCGCTTAGCTTATTTAATGAAAACATGGGAGAAAATATATTTGTACCATTGATTCTAACTACATTTGCTCCTGGCAAGATGGAGTAGCAGAACATTATGTCATAAATGGCCACATTTTTCACCATAAAATCTCTGAGTTCTCTAAAATAAATAGTTTTCAGATATAATTCATGTTTGGCCCCGCACTTAAAATTCCATTCATTGTCAACTATGGCTCTAATATAATTCAGAAGAATTTGCTTTGAATTTCTTTTTCCTCTGCCTGCAAAGGCCCTCTTCTATATTTCCTTGCTGGGCTAATCTTTGCAAAGGAGTCCATAATGGTTTCAACCAGCTGACATTTGTCTTACTGGCTGTCCTTTTATGCTTTCAGGGACCCAAGATGAAGCTCAAACTTTCAAAGGTGAACTTAGAAATGTGCAGGGAGGGCAAGTTTCTTCAAGGACAGGGAAGGTCCCACTTCTGTCCTTGCATCCACTGAATATTTCTGAGGATGTCAAAGATTGACATCACTAATCTTACGGCACAAAAATCGATGTTTGGCTCACCTCATCCATTCTAACCATGATATCAATCTTTGCTTATCCTATTTGCCTGCATTAGGCACATTTCTCTCTACTTCCTTCTGATCTAAATACCTGCCTTTTAAATGTTGGAATTGTATCTGTCTCCCCAACCTCCTCTGGTTCCAGATCACCTCCAGTGAAAATCTTAATCCTCAAATCTCCTTTTTTGTCCCCTCCCATCTTAAACCTGTACTCTCTCGTTCTGGACAGCTGTGTCTTGTGAAAAAGACTATGATTATCTATACTATCTTTACCAGGCATAACTTTATAAACTTGCTTTAAGTTCACCCTGCAACTTCCTACATGAACTTGCTTTTTTGATGTGAACAGAAATACTGTCTGTTTGAATTTTTACCAGCAACTTCATGACCACTGACGTAAGGCCACCGGCCTTCAGTTTTCTCGCTTATCCTGACTGCCCTCCCTGAGTAAGAGGACGACATAAGCTACCCTCTAATCTTCTGGTACCTCACCTGTGCCCAACAAAGATGAAAATATTTGTATCAAACCCCCAGGAATTTCCTCCCTTACTTTGCTGAGGATCCTGGCATAGATTCTATCAGGCCCTGGGGATTTATCTACCCCAACGTGCTCCAATATTTCTAATATTCCCTTCTTTTTAATGCAGACATTCTCCAGAAAGTCTGTACCCTCCAGCTGCTTCATCCTTTTCCCCCGTGAACACTGATGAGAAGTATATGGTAAGGTCCCCCTCATATCCCCTGCTTCACATATAGATTACCTCTTGGATTCCTGAAGGGCCTTCTGCGTACTTAGTTATCCTCTTGATTTCCTGAAGCAAGCTTTTTGAATTCTGCTTAATCAGACTTAACAGAGTCATTTTAAGTTCCCTTTTATGCTCTCTTAATTTCTTTCTTAAATTCTCTCCTATAGACCTCAAAGTTCTCATTCAATACTAATTTCCTATTCCTGACATTGACTTCCTTCATTTCACTGATCAAACCTTCATTATCCTTTGTGAACCAAAGATTCCTTATCGTGCGATCTTTGCTTTTTAACCTTGCGGGGATATGTTGACACTAAACTATTACTATGTATCTTGCAACAACATTAATCCCACTTGTTGATCCAAATGGCAGATGTCCCTCTGCAAAGTACTTTGTGGAAGTACGTTTCCTGTTTTATGTGTAAAGACCCGTATTAAATTTAAATTTTACTTACAATACAGTGGAAACCTGTGCCACCCAATGACACCCAATTAATCTGCAACTCCGTACCTTTTGAAAGGTGGGAGGAATCCAGAGCTCCCGGGGTTACCACAATGCCAACGATACCACCCTGATTTCAAGTTTATTCTGATCCGATTGTGCAAAACGCGATAAAATAATGTTCTCCGGTCCTCAGTGCAAACACACATCGAGACACACGCATACAGAGAAACGATACATATGCAGTATGTATGTACATGTATAAACAAATATATTTGTGCATTTGTCATCCTTAAGATCTGAAGGTAGAAGATCAACCACAATTTGGTTGAATGACAGTACAGGCTCGAAGGGCGACATGGCCGACTCCCATCCCTTCTTAAATATCGTGGTTTAGGCTCTGCTGAGATTAGTATTTTAACACCTTGAAGCAAAGTTTGTTTTTAGCACCTGCTGGCTCCAGAAATATTGATTCTTGTTAGGAATGTTCCCCTGAGGTCATTAAGGTTAACTGAAGGATCGCCATCATAACTGCCTGATATTAGGCAACTGGACACAAAATAGCGATCAAACTTTGTGGAATCCTTGATCAATGGAGATAACATGTGTTTGTTTGCAAATACAAAACAAATCCTTGAAACTACACACTCTAAATATTAATCCCCTGTTTTCTTTCCCATTTCACAATCTTTATGGTTTTCATTAAAAGTCCTGAAGTTTTAGGAACAGATTGAGGCCATTTGACCCATTGAGTCTGCTCCTCAGACTTGGTCGGAGCTAAATGATTTACTCCTAATGCTAATATTTTGCTCGCATTTATTCCTTGATGTTGGGTCCAAATGGGGAATATTCAGTCAAATGGTACTTGAAAAAATGAAAAACATAACTGCAAGCATTCAGTTCTTGTCAAAAGCCCCACATCATCTCTCGGAGTGAGCCACATCCGACAAACGTAATTAATTCTCAGATCTGCTTTCTAAACTGGCTATCTTTGATTTAAGAAGAGGAATTTTTTTTTGTGGTTGACCATGGAGGTCTTCAGGATATAATTTATATAATGATGAAGGAAAGCAGTATACCCCAAAGGTATTACGGCCTCTGTATGGTGATTGTGCCGAATGGTCCGTGGCTGTTTGCACCCACTTTTCTGTTGCGGTTGACGACACATGACAAACCTGGCCAAATGAAACTGAACCCGGATTCTTGATTCTCTCCCTTATTGTTGCTCAAGAATTTCTCAGCACATACCTGTTTTTCTGAAGCTTCAATAACATCAAATTTTATAATGTGCAAAATATTAAGAGAAAATTGTCAATCTGTATTGGCTAAAATGCGAAAAATACTGGTCCCAAGTCTTTAATTGGATGAGGAAGAACAGCAAATTAAACTTGTGCAATGAAGAAACTGTTCTCAATTCCAAAAAGAGCAGAGATAAATGAGATTGGTAAATATATTTCTGTGCCTATGTCATTTTTTCAAAACATCTTTGATTATTGATTATCAACAAAATTGGAGTTATCTTCCTAACTTCAGATTTTTTTCCCTTTTGTTTTATTCTTTTTATTGAAGTTCTTGAGAAACCTGCCAGATGCTCAGAGATCACTGCTCCTGCCAATGTGCACCGCTCACCCATCTTCTTGCCAAATACTATTTTCCAATCCCTTTTGGTGTATTTGATAGACTAGTTGGTCACGAGCGTGTGCAATGGTTGGGCCAGTCTATCTTTGGGACTTGCAATTGGAACAGTCCCCGTTGAATCTTGGTTAAGTTTTCACATGGTTAGTTGTTTGCAAGTGGCCATTTTATAAAGAGAAAAGTTTGGTGGTAGGAAAGAGAGGTCAAGGGAAGAGTAAAGGGATAAAGATATGTTGCTACTTAGTCTAAAAGTAAAAAGACTTCTGCTATACTGCAGTGATAAAGAGTACAAGGTTATGTGAAAAAAACTTTTGTCATATGAAAATAACCAGTCTATGTTTGGGTCTCATTTTATAAAGATATTTGTACATGTGAAGTGAAGAGTAAAGTAAAATGGCCACCTTCTTGCGTGTGTCTGTCCCCGGAAGGGTGGACTAATTGTTATTGGATGTCTGCAGCTGTTACCTTGAAGGATGCGATTTCATCTTTCATTTATTCTTCCCCGTCTAGACTGTATCAGGATTAACTGTAACTCCAGTAAGTTATTGTTCAAGTTTCATTTTGTTCTTAATGCTTTTATCCTGTTTAAAATAACTGTTTAATATGTGCATTGTTATGTCTTTAGATACACTGGGGAAAATTGGAGAGGCTGATTTATTGAATGTGCAAAAAAGATAATAAATTAAAATAAACCACAGTCAAATCTCATTTAACAAATGCCAATTAAAATGTATAAAATTTACGACATCCATCACTTTGATAGAGAACAGTAATTTGATTCTAAATATTCTTGGAGAATATAGAAATTATCGAGGATTGTTACCCGGTGCTAATCATACCTTGTGCAAGTCTCACATCTTTGACAACCAACTATTTTGTCTTTAGCAGGGTATTGGTTTAATGGTATTTGACTGTCCATTAATTGCCTGCATGTCTTGAATGTTCTGGGGAGCCGTGTGATTAAAATGCTTCTACAGTTACAAAATAACTGTCAGGGGAATAAAACAATATGAGGGATTGAACAAGAATTAATTGCTCAACTAAAGGCTTTGGAGTGTAGTCTTATCCATGTCTGTGTGGACTGATCATAGACCAAGTGCTCAACACTGTCAGAAGGTTTTTCGCTATCCCTGGGGTCAACTGCTTATTCAGTGACTTCCACACCTCTTTGTGGCCTTGTAACAGACTGCTGGGTCAGCGATGAAGAGTTGCCTGGTTTCTGTGGACCTTTGAGGTGTTAAGTTTTTTCTTGGAGCTATAGCAAGGAGCAATCACACACTCATTTTCCAATAGAGATACATTGTACACATTCAAAAGCCAAGATATATGCTGCTTGTAGCAATCTTGGCTGGAAGGTAAGTATTCTACCACTCGCCACTCTATCTCCTGTGCATACTCTTTCATTGTTGGTCCTAAGTTGCTGCAGGGTTTATTTACTTTTGTGGAGGCCCTTTCAGTATTCAGTTTGAAATTTGCCTTTTATCAGGTTCCAAGCATCCTGATAATATCCAGAAGTACAGAGGTGCTGGGTCTCTTGAAGAGCATTAAGGTGAATGTAACTTCAGGTTCTTATGGGATCTATCCCAGGCTATCGAGGATGGCAAGAGAGGAGATTGTAGGGGCCTCAACAGAGATTTTTGTATCCTCTTTCGCTACAGGCGAAACACCAGACTGGAGAATATCCAATCCTATTCCTCTATTTAAGAAGGGCAAGAAATGATGAGTCAGTAAGACTTGATTTAATGGGAAGGAAATTATTGGAGAAAATTGTTAGGGATACGATCTACTCACAAATGGGAAAACAAGACGATTGGGCTAGTCAACCTGTTTGGGAAGATCATGTCTTATTTGAGTTTTTTAAGTAGGTTACCTAGATAATTGAAGAGGATAAGGATGTTGTCTACATGGACTTTACTAAAACTTCCAATAAGGTCCCTGATGGTATCTGATCCCGAAGGTTAATACGCATGCGATCCGTGGTAGATTGGATTCAGCAATATTCTGGCCATAGAAAGCAGAGGAGGGCTGATATTCTGATTGGAGGTCAGTAACCGGTGCTGTTCCACAATGGTCAGTGCTGGGACCTCAGTTTATGATTTATATGGATGATATGGGCAAACCAGTAGGTGGTCCTGATCAGGCAAAAGCAACATTGGCTGAGTTGTGGATTGTGAGAAAGGTACAGTTGGATATGTAGGCAGACAAACACCAGAGGGACTTAAACCAGACAAGCTGTGGAGTTTAAATTTGGAATGTATGAGTTTGGATGTTAAGTAAATGGTTTTTATTAGTGATGTAAAGGATTGACACTCCAAGTAGCAACCATTTAATATCCAATATAACCATATAACCATTTACAGCACGGAAACAGGCCGTGTCGGCCCTTCAAGTCCGTACCGGTTCACTTGAACAACTCCACTAGCTACTCCGCAAACTCCTGAGGAAGCAGATATAATTGTACTTTTTTAAGCTCCGAAGGTGGGGTGGGTTGTAGGGGGTAGATTAGATGGGGGCGGGGGGAGTAGTAGTTTTTTTTTTGATAGTTTAGTTTGTATGTATCTATTTTGTAAAACTTTTAAATAAAATTTTCAA
Source organism: Narcine bancroftii (assembly GCF_036971445.1). Lineage (NCBI taxonomy): Eukaryota > Metazoa > Chordata > Chondrichthyes > Torpediniformes > Narcinidae > Narcine > Narcine bancroftii. Next base: position 17,667,649 of record NC_091470.1, on the reverse strand, counting down.
AAAAAAAAGCCAGACCAATGAGAAGTGTTGCACTAACTTCAAGGGGAAAGCATACAGTAAATGGCAGGGCCCTGTGTTGCATTGATATATGGAGGGATTTTTAGATGTAAATCCATAACTCCCTGATAGTGGCAGTTCAAGCAGATAGATTGGTAAGGAAGACATGTTTCCCTTCATTTGTCAGGGCATTGAATATAAAAGTCAGGATATCATGTTGAAGCTGTAAAAACTTTGGTTAGACCACATTTAGATTACTGTGTGGAATTCTAGTCATTGTGTAACAGGATGGATATGAAGGCTTTGGAGAGGATGCAGAAAAGGTTCAGCAGGATGTTGACTGGTTTAGAGAGTACTAGCTTTGGCGAGGGGTTGGACAAACTTGGAGTGTTTTCTCTGAAGCATCAGAGCCTGGGGGTGGGGCAGATCTGAGACAACCACGAACAATTATGAGGTATAGAGGAAAAAAAAATGATAAGAATATTTTTCCAAGGTGGAAATGTCAAATAGGGAATGTGGCTTGAAAGTGAGAAGGGAAAAGTTTAAAGAAGATGAGATGCAAGTTGTTTTTTATATCGAGTGCGGTAGGAACTCACTGCCAGGTGAAGTGATAGAGCATTTAAGAGGCTTTTCGACAGACTGATTAACATGCAGGGAATAGAGGCATGCGCAGACAGATTTGCAGCTAAAGTTGGCATCTTAGTTGGCACAGATATTGTGGACAGAAAGGCTGTTCTTGTGTTGTACTGTTCTATGTTCTTTGTTCTTTCATTTTATTGATCTGGAATGGAACATGTGTAATCCAATGTCCTACGTTACAAGTTACAAATAAATTATCCATTTAAAAAAAATAATGTTATAATGTACAGCACAGTAACAGGTCCTTCTGGCCCATGAGCCCCTGCCGCCCAAACACACCCATGTGACCAATTAAGCTACTAACCCCACATGGTTTGGGAATGGGGGGGAGGAAACCCATGTGAATACAGGAAAAAAGTAAGAGGGGAGGGAGGGAAAGGGGGAAAAAAGGGGAGAAAAGACCAGTGTGTAAATTTAATTAGAAACCTTTGTACATATTTTGGTTGATATGGTTCATAGTGTGAAAAATTAAAAAAATTATATAAAAAAAATACAGGAAGAAAGTACAAACTCTTTACAGACAGTGCCAGATTTTAACCTGGATTGCTACAGCAATAGCATTGCACTCGCCACTACACTAACCGTGCCACCCTGTCATATCAGTTCTTCTTTCATTTTGTTTTTATTAATTGAATGTAAACATTAAAGGGAATTTATTGTTCTAGAGCTGAAGAGGCAGAAAAGAATCAATCACATTGGTGGGTCTATTCATTGGATTCCAAAGTGAAGAATCAGATCCGTTGGGGTTTAACAACAATCAAATCATTTGATAGCTATTATATCTGATACCAACCTTTTAAACTAAAACTCCAGATTTTTAAAGAAATTTCTAGCTGCCATTATTGATTGTCTCATCAAGTTACTTAACCTCTACGCCATGGCACACTTCATTGAAAATGCATCCTTTATAAATCCAGGGTTTAAGAAGGCAAGGAAAGTAAAAGGGCAGAAACTCTCTACCAGGTAGTCAGTGTCTGGGTAAATGGAAGAATCTCTTACTTGAGATGAGATAATCCACTGAGAAAATAATGCACGGTGTCAAAATGGATTTTAAAAAGTTGTGTTTGTCAGAATTGTTTGCTGTTATGTATTCTGCGAGTTAACGGCTATTTGGACTTAAAGCAGGCTTTCATTAAGGGAGCTATGTGCTTATTAAATAAAATTAGAGCAAACTGTATCTGGCTTTGTACACTGGCATGAAATGAGGATTGGATAACAGAATAATTTTCCTACTTGGAGGAGGGGGATGCTGCAGGGATTGGTGCTGGACCCCAGCTGCTCGTATACTATTATCAATAATTTGGATGAGAGACTACATATATATATATGTCTAAATTGTGCTGATGCTATAGAGCTGTGTGTTCTTGTTTGCCTTGAGGATGGAAAGGGGCGTAGAAGGGTATGGACAGTGTGGTGATATGTAATTACATCATGAGGTCACCAGGGGTCATCCCGGTGACCTTGTATATAAAGCAGTCCAGAGCATGACCAAGGACATGACTTCAATATTTGATCTCATGAATTTTTGACATGAAAGTTAGGTTCATCATAAATTTAGGCAGACCCTTAAAGAGCTAAGATAATTTATTTTTATTATAGTATTGACTCAAGTGTACGGCTAATGGTAAGAGCTACTTACTTGAGTAGAAGTGAAATAGAGCAAAGAATATTTTGGATATCTGGAGTTGAACTGAATGTAACTGGATACAGATGAGATCCAGCAGTATGTAGGAACATTTGGAATATGTTTCCCTACATTCTGTGCAGATCATTTTTATTAATTTAAAGCAGATAAATCTTGTTGGTCCACTTGGCAATTTTTGCCATCCGAATAAACCTTTAAATTGGCAGTGACCCATCTTCTTAGACTGTTGTGTTTAGTGAGGTAAAAGTATGCCTTATTCTGCATGTGTCAAGTGTATTTCTCCCTTTCTCTCTTATTTTCACATTAATCTATTTCACCCAATTGCAATTTGCTGCAATGAGAATTAATTCCACTGTTAAAGACTGCCTGTCCTGCATCGGACTTGTCAGTCACCAACGAGCCTGCAGCAGACATGGACATACCCCTCCATAAATCTTCGTCAAGCCAAAGAATTAAAGAGAATACTGTTTAGGTTGAAGGAAATTATTAGACCCAAAATCTGAATCTCAATGTATGGTCTGGTTAAGAGGAGAAAAAAAATTCATAGATTTCTCTTCATCTGAGAATCATTTAGGCAGTCCCAACTTATTCCATCAACTAATTTCTCCTTTGGAGCTGCATCAAACTCTATTTTCTTCTTCCTGTTATATAAGTCTGTTTTCTCAGTCTCCTCCAAATTCTTGGAAGCATTCGAAATAGAAGATAGCTATTTAAGTGGCAATTGTCTGTCTTTCTGTTCGTCAATCATTTCTTTTTTTGTGAGTATTTATTTCTTTATTGAGTGGAGCTGAGCACAGATGGCAAAGCTAACATGTATGATATATCTCTCACTGTCCTTGAAGTTTGCTGGTGAGCCGCCATCCAAAGCTGCTCAAGTCTGAGCAGATGGTACCGTTGAGTTGCTTCCTCTCATTTCTGTAGACTATTTAAGATTTGATCTCATGGAATGGGTCTGAAAATGGATTATTAATACTGCTGTTGAGTTGAGGATGTGTTTCATATTCTGGACATTTTGATTCAAATTTCCCATGCCATATAATGAAGTAAATATTTGTGTTGATTGTTTTCCATTGTACACAGGCTTCAGCTAGGCAGAATCTTTAGCCCAAGGTGAAAACATCAAATATTAGTGACCATGCATGTTTTAGCTAAACCTGATAAAGGTGGCAGATTTCTTTGCTTGAAGAGCACTAGAAACAAGCTAAGTTTTTGACAACAGTTTGATATTTCCTTTGTGTTCAACTTTATTGTCACATATTCTGAGCAATAATGAGAAAGTTTGCTTTGCGAACAGTCCGATTTATCCAGAACTAATATTTGCAAATAAAAAGTGCAACCCTTTGTACATTTATTATGTTGGAAAAATCCACACTAGTACGAGCTTTCTGCTAATTTGTCCTCAGGTTGATTACTTGGAGGTAAATTGATTATTGTTTCAAGGGGAGATATTTTTTATGTATTGCCTTGGCACAAAAAGGCTGGTGAAAGGAATAATCAGCTGAGTTTACTCACCTATACCCACTTAATTATGTTCCTGCTGTTTTAAATCCAAAATAAATGGATGCTTCACAATCAGCAAATCCCCATGAACCTGGACACAATCTCTTCTCACTCCTTTCTTTGGGCAGAAGATACAGAAGCCTAAAGTCCAACACCTTCAGGTTCCAGAAGTCTTTTTCCAAATCAGGCTCTTGAACATCCTCATATTACCTTTATCAATTCACATACTTCATATCGCCTCAAACCGTGCATCTTGGCGCCTCACAGTTCGGCGGGCAGCAACCTCCTTGGAAGAAGACCGCAGAGCCCACCTCACTGACAAAAGACAAAGGAGGAAAAACCCAACCCCCAACCCCAACCCACCAATTTTCCCCTGCAACCGTGTCTACCTGTCCCTCATCGGACTTGTCAGCCACAAACGAGCCTGCAGCTGACGTGGACATTACCCCTCCATAAATCTTCGTCCGCGAAGCCAAGCGAAAGGAAGAAGAACTTCAGGACCACCAAAAAATTGTCTGCACTATTGAAAGAGTTCACAACTGGAACTGGAACTATTTACATATCCTTTTATATTCTTTTTTCCCTCTGGTGGTGCATTGCGTTAATTCATTTTCTACGATTTGTGTGTAATATTATGTTGGAGCAACAAGAACTTCATTGCAACTATACGTTGGCCTTGTGCACATAACAATTAAATTTCATCTTCATCATTACAGTATAATGTGGGAAATCTGCCAGGAAATTTGTATAAGCAATCTCTGCCATTGAAACGTGATTGTGACCAAGTCATCCATTTCCTTTCACTGGTGGATAGATAATGGGAAAACACTTCAAGAATAACACTTCTGCTGTTCAGAACAGTGCGATTGGACTTTTTGCATCTATCCAAGAAGGCAGGAAGACTTTGTGTTTGTAAGCTCACCAACATGTCGGCACAATGCAAAGCTAATCACAGTATATAATGCTCAAGATTAATTTCTCAGCATTTGTTAAAATCATGTCTTTTTGGGGGATGAAATACAACCAAGTATTTACGGACAAATTGTTGTAAGTCCTCAATTTCTATGGCAGTTCACCTCTCACTTCTGAACTTCTCATTGGGTCAATATATGTTAGATTAGTATATGAAATGGAACATTTTATCTGAAACTGTAACTAACTATCTTTAGTTTGCATACTTGTAAAAGAATCCTTTTCAAATGGATTATCAATACTGCTGTTGAGTTGAGGATGTTTCATATTCTGGGCATTTTGATTCAAATTTCCCATGCCATATAATGAAGTAAATATTTGTGTCGATTATTTTCCATTGTACACAGGCTCCAGGTAGGCAGAATCTTTATCCCAAGGTGAAAATATCAAATATTGAAGGCCATGCATGTAAGATGGGGAAAAGTTTAAAGGAGATGTGCAGATGTTCTTTTTATGGAGTGGTAGGTACCTGAAATGGACTATAAGTAGTAGTGGTGGAAGTTGACATTGTATTCATGCGTTGTACTTGTGGTGGTCCACCACCGGCCTACTACAGGGGGCAACCTCTGTACGTGCAGAAGTGTAAGGGGACAAGACAACACCTGGCCAGCTGACAATCAGTCGGCCTGAGTGGATCAACCCCCCCCCCGGTCGGGTGTCAATTACCCTCCGGGATATAAGCCTGTGCTGGCCTCCCGAGGCCTCGCACTGAGTTGCTGTAGCCACAGCCAGCCTGGCTCTGTGGAGGATTTTGTGGATTAAAGCCTGTTGTTCAGTCTTTACCTTCTGTGTGTCTGATTCTGTCTAACAGCGCACCACAGTACTATGATCTAATACCAATTGAAATGTCATGGGATATTTTGTTAGATTTGATACGCTGGCTGTGTCAAAATTTGCATATTTACTGAACTGAGCTTTGAATAGGTTGGTCATCCACAATAGGCCTTGGTTCTCGGTAATATCAGAGCACTGATATGTGGCTGGGTCATGCATTACAGTTTGCAGGCAAAGCAAGTTTGTAGCCTGGTAATGGAGAGAGCAAGGGACAACAAGAGGGGAGGGGCAATATCTTGTGAAAGGAAATCAAGTGAAAGAAGTATTACATTAAGGGAAGGAAGAGAGGAATCTTGCACTTGGAGTGAGGTTATATGGGAATGATGGATGGCTGTGTGAAGGAGAGCAGAGATGGAATGAGAGGTCCACTGTGACTGACACTGAGGGATCAGAAGGCACTAAATGGCAGTGCAGAGGAAGAAACTAGCATTTGTTAGCATACTCTGCAGATGTTTGATTGACTGGAGATTGCAGCGTCAATCAAGTTAATGCAGTTTAGAACCAGTTGAACAACAAGATTAGAATAACCACAGCTCATCTGGTTATTTTCCCCAGTTTTCTCACAGATAATTAGTTAAATACACTGTAGTTTATATTCATATTTCCACCACATTTAGCCACAGGTATTATCTACTTATAGAAAACCCATGTATAAAACAATTGACTAGAAAAATTGATGGAAATAAAACAATAAATTGTAATATGTTGAAAGGTTAGTGTTGTCTTTGTAAATTCTGCTGAGTTATCTCCAGAAAACTCAATGCCCTTCCTTGCCCCCCTTGCTGTAACTTCCAATTGTTCCATTATTATTGTCCCTTCCATTGCTTTGTTCTCCCTGGAAGTTCTATCTGTTAAACTAATTCATAGAACTTTCTAATCTCATTTCCAGTAAAAACCAAGGTTGGTGCCCTTGTATTTCTGACCCTGAATATAATTGCTCCACCTCCTGGCTGTTTTCAACTGCCAAGGCCATCTGTCTAGACACTTCACCCTCCCTCTTAAGGAATCCTTTCAAGTCTATCTCTATGGCCATCTTAATTTATGTCAGGTCTATAGCATCCACGTATTGGCTCCAGTGTTTGAACCTTTAAGCATCCTGCATAAGATGCAGGTCTAATCTCTAGATGTGTTGTGTAACTTAACTGTCAAATCGCAGCATATACACACCATACATGTAATTTACCTTATTTTAAGAGATACAGCTCAGTGATAGGCAGTTATGGCCCATGTATTCAATTAACCAACTAACCCTGTACATCTTTGGAATGTGGGAGGAAACCAGAGCACCCAGAGGAAACCCACATGGTCACAGGGAGAATGTACAAACTTCTTTCACACAGCAGTGGATTAAAACCTGGGTCACTTGCGCTGCTAGCCGCTATTTTAACCATGCCGCCCTACACTTGTTCACTTCCAGGCTGCTGAGATCCTACTGAATGTCTTTTCTTATAAGGAAAATTTGATTTACTGTATTTATTTTGACAGTTTCTTGGGATTGGGATTGTTCGATTGTAGGATATCACACGTTGATTTTAGATCATGTGCTGCAGTCCAGTAAGTCGTAGGGAGTCAAGTTTCACGATTTGAGGAATTGACCCCTGAATTTTCTACAGATCAACATCTGAAGTCTGATGCAATGAACAACCTGCTAGGGGAACTGAGTGGGTTAGGCAGCATCAGTGGGAGGAAAAGAATTGACAATGTTTCCACCTGGAACCCTTCATCAAAATTGAAAGGCCAGAGAGGAGATAACTAGTAGGATGCCGATTGGGGGAAGGTTTATACAAGGGGCAATGGATGATATCTATGTTTGGCCAAAATCTGGCCACCTAAATTAGCGCTTGAAGGGAATTATCGTGGCACTATTTAATAAAGTCAATAAATTTAGCTTACAGACAAAATAGTTCAGTCACTCCTAATTTAGCTTCATTATTGCAATTTACTTTTTATCGCCTACTATACTTTATAGCTTCTCAATGCCCTGGACCTCGTACTTAAAGGTAAGCAGAACTGGCAGCTTTTATCTATGTTGTTGGTAGAAAGGTTAGGGGCCCAAGAAAATTGTCTCAGTATTTAAGCAATTTTCAAAGGAAAAGATTGTCAAGGTATTTTTTTTAAAACATTGCATGCAATTTGTCTTTGATTACACTAAGAATAGAATACTTTCCACATCCGATTCCTCCCCTTTGCTTTGTTATTGGCTCTTTCTAATCCGTGTTTAGTTTTCTCATTAATTCATAGAATATAAACTTAAGGCCTAAATAAGAACATCCCAAATTAGCAATGTGAAGCCCTGCTGACAAGTTTCACATAAACAGTTGCAAGCAGCATGGTGACCCAGAGTTAGTTCTGTTTCCTTACAACTTTCTCACCCTGTGGAACTTGCCTGTTCTGCCTTCAACATCATCTGGATGCTCTGTTTCCTTCTACATACCAAGACATGCTGATAGGTTCATTGGGTACTTTAAATTGTCCCTTAGTGTGGGGGAATGATGAACCCCTCCAAGAGAAGGTGATGCCCATGTGAGTGGGAATAAGTTGCAGGGACAAAGGGGAATGAAGAGGAGAAATGGGACAAATGAAATTGTTCATTTTAGTACTGGTAAAGGTCTGATGGACCGAATTGCCTCTTTCTGTAACAAATATAGTAACAATGTAAATTGATTCCAGATAATGAGGAAGTTTAAAGTAATTAAACAAAGGGAGCTTGAACTCTTCAGGGAATGACGAAACTGTGGAGTAATTGAACAATGCTAATTTGAGTAGGTTATGCAAAATAGTGGAGGCCAGGAGAGTTAATTAAGGATCTCGTGCTATATATGGATCTGAGTATTGAATGATAGTACAGCTGCCGAGTTCTGGGGCTGCCGATGAGGAGTTCCACATTTCTCCCGAAGTTGCATTTTCCAGTGTGCAGGATGATAGGTTCATTGTTGTGAACGAGTCTGAAGGGTTAAATGAAAACCTATGAGCAAGGTGGCATGGATTTTGTAGGCTAATGGACCCAGGGACCATTTTCTATTTGAAATAAATTAAATGGAACCACTCACAGTTAACAGGCTGCAGATAATGGTACTTCATACACAGCCAGAGTGGCAATGATCACACACTCACTCCACCAATCTCATCTGGAACACACACTAGTGTAACCTCAGCGATGATTTTAATGCAAATAATTTACTATATGTTATCATCCAATTACCATAAGACTTTATTCCAGTTTTGGATACATTCCATTTCCTTCCTGTTTCCTGCTGAGCAATACTTAAACCAGTCATTCCCAAAGTGGCGGTGGAAAGAACCAAGGAGACAGTGAGGAAAAAGGGGACATTCTGAACGTTTCCAGCAAATTCAGCCCGCAGCGCTCATCATATGCTATCCGTCAGGTGAGGAGAGGGTGGGGGTGACTGCTCGGGATGGTGACTTCCTGGGACGGTGATTGCCTAAGATGGTGACCGACCGAGTGGTTTGACCAAGTGGTTTACTATAAGTTTTATTTGTGAAATTATGCTCTTCTGACCATTGACGGCTCCACCATTGAGGTTGTCAAGAGTATCAAGTTCCTTGGAGTGCACTTGGAGGAGAATCTCACCTGATCCCTTAACCCCAGTTCCATACACAAGAAAGCCCAACAACGCCTCTACTTCCTGAGAAGGCTGAGGAAAGTTAATCTCCCACCAACCCCTCCCCCCCCCCCCCCCACCACCCCCCACTCCTCACTACATTCTACAGAGGATATATTGAGAGCATCCTGTTTGGAAGCTGTACCTCCTCGGACTGCAAGTCACTGCAGAGGATAGTTAAGTCAGTGGAAAAGATCATTGGGGGATCTCTTCCTACCATGAAGGACATCTACAACGCTCAATGCAGGCGAAAGGCAATAAACATTGTCATGGACTCCACACACCCCTAATGTAAACTGATCTCCCTTCTGCTATCTAGTAGGAGGTACTGCAGCACTTGGGCCTTTACCTCTAGAATCTCTTCTTCTCTTTGGCTTGGCTTCGCGGACGAAGATTTATGGAGGGGGTAAAAAGTCCACGTCAGCTGCAGGCTCGTTTGTGGCTGACAAGTCCGATGCGGGACAGGCAGACACGGTTGCAGCGGCTGCAGGGGAAAATTGGTTGGTTGGGGTTGGGTGTTGGGTTTTTCCTCCTTTGCCTTTTGTCAGTGAGGTGGGCTCTGCGGTCTTCTTCAAAGGAGGTTGCTGCCCGCCAAACTGTGAGGCGCCAAGATGCACGATTTGAGGCGATATCAGCCCACTGGCGGTGGTCAATGTGGCAGGCATCAAGAGATTTCTTTAGGTAGTCCTTGTACCTTTTCTTTGGTGCACCTCTGTCACGGTGGCCAGTGGAGAGCTCGCCATATAACATGATCTTGGGAAGGCGATGGTCCTCCATTCTGGAGACGTGACCCACCCAGCGCAGCTGGATCTTCAGCAGCGTGGACTCGATGCTGTCGACCTCTGCCATCTCGAGTACTTCGACGTTAGGGATGAAAGCGCTCCAATGGATGTTGAGGATGGAGCGGAGACAACGCTGGTGGAAGCGTTCTAGGAGCCGTAGGTGGTGCCGGTAGAGGACCCATGATTCGGAGCCGAACAGGAGTGTGGGTATGACAACGGCTCTGTATACGCTTATCTTTGTGAGGTTTTTCAATTGGTTGTTTTTCCAGACTCTTTTGTGTAGTCTTCCAAAGGCGCTATTTGCCTTGGCGAGTCTGTTGTCTATCTCATTGTCGATCCTTGCATCTGATGAAATGGTGCAGCCGAGATAGGTAAACTGGTTGACCGTTTTGAGTTTTGTGTGCCCGATGGAGATGTGGGGGGCTGGTAGTCATGGTGGGGAGCTGGCTGATGGAGGACCTCAGTTTTCTTCAGGCTGACTTCCAGGCCAAACATTTTGGCAGTTTCCGCAAAGCAGGACGTCAAGAATAGGCAACAATTTTCTCCCCCCACCTGACCCCCCCCCCAGTCATCAAACTCCTGAACTCCCGGAACATTTTGGGATAGGGTACCATGTTTAACTTCTATACTAACTTCTATTTATGTAAACATGCTCCAAGGTCCTAGAGAAATGCTATCATCTTTACGGTGTGAGCATGGTATGAATGACGAATAAAGGTGAGGACTTCTTGTGCTTTCTGACGTGATCCCATGATTCTAAAACAATGATTCTGATTAAACAAAACATGGGTGCAAATCAGAAGGTTAAAACTTCCTGAAGGAAGGAATAAGGAGTCCATGCAAAATTGACATCTACAAATACAGATGGCTATGAGATTGAAATAGTGCAGTATTGACATTATGAGCAGTAATGAATATTCAGGGAAAATAGAAATATGTATCATGTGCAAGCATCACAATGTTAGTTTAACTTGAACATCATGTTCAGCACAGATCTAGTGGGCCGTAGGGTCTGTTCCTGTGCTGTACTGTTTATCTAATAATTTTGTACTTATTTTAGTAATTAAATATTATGAGGGGCATGTGAAGTATTAGGGACCATCCCCCTTTCCCTACAACACCCCAACGAGAAGGCTCTCCCCTGCCTTCTCCCTGTGACACCACTCATCAGTAAAACGTGATGGGACCTTTCATTAATGGTATCGAAGGCCTTAATTCAGCCAAACTTAGTCAATGTTCATGACTGTAGTTTAATTTCATCCCTTCCAGCACCAGCACGCACCACCTACCAACTGCAAATTATTGGGCTTGTTCTTGTAGTTTGGAAACCAGCAGGGATCTCCCATGAACCAGTGTAAATATTGAGGCCCAGAAATTGGGTTGTTTATTTCCTTTTTCTCATCGCCTTGTGATCCAAACGATTCATAAATTAAGGAAATCATGTTACCGATCATTTCTGAAAGGGCGCTGATGGCAAAATTGTATGTGTATTTATGGTTTGGAGCCACACCAGCACATTCAAAGTTTACTCCCTGAAGTCAATTTGCAGTCCCAGGTTCAGAAAATAATTGTTTGGCAGTTGTATTTTGCATCTGATGACAATTTTAAAGGAATTGTGGTAACTTTTTGTTTCTTTTAAAAATATTGTTCAACATGCAAGCATGCATACAGAAATTTAAAAAGCACACACAAAAAAAGGGAAATAGTAAATGAAACTGCATTGAGGATTACTTGTTAACCTCAAAGACAATTAATAGGAATTAACCTATATAACCGTGTCAAACCCTTTTATTGAAATAAATTATATAAAATAAAAGTAAAAAAGGGAAAAGAACCAGTGTAAAGAAAAGAAAAATCTAAATACTGCATCTAATCTACGCCCTCCCTCGAATCAAGATGACCTTATATAATTGAAAAAAAAGTGATAGTGTGGAACCACTGGCAGGCCCCCAGAAAACAGGCCATGAACCATTGAAACACACTATTAATTCTTAGTTCTTCCAATTGGAGAAAAATTATTAGAATGGGCCCCACAATTTCATAAATTTAAATTTTCTATCTTTGATATTGTATCTGATTTTCTCTAAACTTAAATAGGACATTACATCATTTAACCACTGTGTATGCGTAGGGGATGAATCATCTTTCCATTTCAATAAAATTGCTCATCTGGCAATCAATGTGGTAAAACCTAAAATGTTTTCCTTAGTTGCCGACATCGGTTTATCTGGATCCTGAGAAAAAACCCAGAGTAAATTAACACGCAAGGTTCCAAATTTATCTTAAGAATCATTGATAAAGTTTGGAAAATCTCTTTCTAGAATTTCTCTAAATTTGGGCACTCCCAAAACATATGCATCAGAGAGTCCACAAAAATTTTACATATCTCACATAGTGGGTCAACCTCTGCATAAAACTGAGAGAGTTTAATTTTAGACATATGTATTTTGTGTTCTACCTTAAATTGCAATAAATAGTACTTAGCACAAAATGATTCATTAATCAGTCGGAGAGTAGAGTACCAATCTTCGTCTGAAAGTGTTATATTCAAATCTTGTTCCCAAATGCTCTTAATCTTGGCCATAGATAGTGATTTTAAATACAATAAATTATTTTGAATACATCTTTTCTTTGGCTTGGCTTCGCGGACGAAGATTTATGGAGGGGGTAAAAGTCCACGTCAGCTGCAGGCTCGATTGTGGCTGACAAGTCCGATGCGGGACAGGCAGACACGGTTGCAGCGGCTGCAGGGGAAAATTGGTTGGTTGGGGTTGGGTGTTGGGTTTTTCCTCCTTTGTCTTTTGTCAGTGAGGTGGGCTCTGCGGTCTTCTTCAAAGGAGGTTGCTGCCCGCCGAACTGTGAGGCGCCAAGATGCACGGTTTGAGGCGATATCAGCCCATAAATCAAAAAAGAGATGAAGAATATCAGTATTGGAAATTCGCAGAGAATCCTAAAACTTTAATTGAACAAAGTGTCTAATTTGTAAATAGCTAAAAAATTGGTAACTTTTCAAGTCAAGTCATGTTTATTGTCACCTCCATAAATCCATAAATCTTTGTCCGCAAAGCCAAGCCAAAGAAGAAGAAGAAGAATTGCACAGGTTACAACTTGACGAAACAGTGTTCTCCAGTCCTTGGTACAAAACACAACCAGACATAACACACATGCAAACAACCAGTATATATGCAGGACAAATATTCATATATACAAATAAATAGATAAATATTGTTTCATAAATATGAATGTCTTAGATGGTCAGTGTGAACTGTTCCTTTGGTCGTTCTTACTGCCTGTGGTAAGAAGCTGTTCCTCAGCCTGGTGGGGCTGCCTCTGATGCTCCTGTATCTCTACCCTGACAGGAGCAGCTGAAAGATGCGTGTGCAAGGTGGAAGGGGTCTTCAGTGATTTTGTGCACCCTCTTCAGACAACGCTGGCAGTAGATAATAATGAGGGAGACTCCAGTGATCCTCTCTGCCGCTCTTGTGGCCCTGTGGATTGACCTCCAATCCATTCCTCTGCAGCAATGCAGCCGGCCAGGATGCTCTTGATAGAGCTCCTGTAGAAGGAAAATGGTGGTCGCTAGCTTCGTCCACTTCGGTGTTCTCAGGAAGTGCAGTTGCTGTGAGTCAATCAAACACCTCCCTGATCAAACAGCAAGAAGTCTTTTTGGTGGAAGTTAACCAACGAGTGCCTCATTGGACACTCTGCCCATGAATTCGAGGACTGACTTCTGTAATCTGATGATCTTGTATCTTGTATATCTTGATAAACTTGTTCCTCTTCCTGGCTGTTCCTATCTCACTGTGGAGCCATCTATTGGATTCCATATTTATTTATATAATGAATGAAGGATGCCCAATCTCAGACCTGCTCTTATAGCCACAGTAATTATGTAGCTGGTGCATTAAGTGCCTGGTCAGGGTGACTCTTGTATCCCACCCCTAGGGTTGTGTGCTCAATGATGGCATGCCATTGAAAGCAAGGTGGCTGATCTACTCTCTATTGATGAGTTAGTTATTGCCTGGTAGCTTTGTAACAAAAATTTTAATTGTCACTTGTCCCATATCGACATGTTGTCTTGGTTGAGATGTTGGTTCTAGAGGCTGTGCTGTACCCAGTGTTAGCTGTTCATTTTTGGAAACACATGGACTAAATAGCATTGGTCAAAATAGAACTTCTGCGATTATAGGATTTGAGGAAGAAGCCAAAATCTATCATCCACATGGATTTGGCTGAATGTAGGCCCAAATCCTTCCGCTTCACCTTTACCACTTGTGTGCTGGGCTCGCCATCATTGGAAATGAGGATGTTTTTGACATTTTCTCCCATCAGCTGTTAATTTGTGACTTGATATGGTAGGACCATGAAGCTTTGATCCGATCAATTGGTTGAGGGATCATTTTTCTGATGTTGCTGAGCCACAGCTCCTCATGGACACCTCGCTTAGAGAAGTCAAATCCATTCCCAGTCTAGTTTATTTACAATCATTGTGGTGCTGCATAACGTCAATTATCTTGGCTCCAAGGTTGTGACTATTTCAATGGACCCACATTCAAAATGTGTTGCTAATTCAAAATTTTAATTTGCTGATACAACGCAGTAACAGGCCCTTCTAGCCCATGAGCCAAATCAATCTATCAGCCCTGTACTACTTTTGGAACCTGGGTGAAAGCCAGAGCACTAAGAGGAAACCTACATGGCTACATGCAGACTCTGATGGCAGACGTGCCCCTGATCCTTGTCCTTTAACCGTAGAACTTGACTCTTCTTACTCAGGGAAGGTAGAAAGTAATTCATACTCACGCATGCCGAAATGTGTGCTTTCAGTGTGGTATGTTGTTTTGAGTTCAGAAACACAGCCAAATTCTGTTGAATAGAACTGAACCTCAGAAGAGAAACACAGTAAATTGCATTTGTATGTGCGGTCAAGGTTCAATTTCGACGTTTTGTCTCTACCTCCTGACATGACAGGTGAACTTGAGTCAAGAGCAGATTGAAATGGAGTATCATAATTCCTCTGTTAACCAGTAGAATGTCCAGTGAAGAACCTCCAGCAATAAAGTATCAAATCCATAAACAATGAGTCAGGAATGAGTCTATTTAAATCAGTGGTTCCCAAACTTTTTTGTACTGCTGCACCCTTGGCTCCCAGGCAACATCCCTAGTGCCTCCCGCCCCCCCACCCCTCACTCGAACACACACACACACACACACACACACACACACACACACACACACACACACACACACACACACACACACACACACACACACACACACACACACACACACACACACACACACACAATCAACACACATCCCTTTCTTGATATTAGATCTACTGCAAATTTAAAACAACAACTATTCTAACACTATAAATAATAATTTCATAATTTCACAAATAAAACTTATAGTAAACCACTTGGTCAAACCATTCGGTCGGTCACCATCTTAGGCAATCACCGTCCCAGGAAGTCACCATCCCGGGCAGTCACTCCCACCCTCTCCTCACCTGACAGATAGCATATGATGAGTGTTGCGGGCTGAGTTTGCTGGAAACGTTCAGAATGTCCCCTTTTTCCTCACTGTCTCCTTGGTTCTTTCCACCACCACTTTGGGAATGACTGGTTTAAGTATTGCTCAGTAGTAAACAGGAAGGAAATGGAATGTATCCAAAACTGGAATAAAGTCTTATGGTAATTGGATAATAACATATGGCAAATTATTTGCATTAAAATCATCGCTGAGGTTACACTAGTGTGTATTCCAGATGAGATTGGTGGAGTGAGTGTGTGATCATTGCCACTCTGGCTGTGTATGGAGTGCCATTATCTGCAGCCTGTTAACTGTGAGTGGTTCCATTTAATTTATTTCAAATAGAAAATGGAAAAAGCTTGATAATGCACGATCACATTATGCAAGAAACTCGTGAATATTTTTGGCCAAAATCATGAAGCAGGATGCATGCTGGTGGGAAAGCAAAATTCTTGAGAACCTGCTAAATTTGGTTTCTTTTCCATAGCCTGGCCATTATGGGGATAATGCTAGGACTCAGCAGGAAGTCAATATGGATCGTCAATTGAAATGTTAACTACTTCTTACAGATACTGAATTTCGTTGAAACTCATGATCGATTTTCATTGTGTGAATTGGAGAAAATCTATTTGTGATGACAGGAGGGGTCAGCTGAAAGCATGCACAGATTCAAGATAAAATGAATCCAGAGAAATTAGATTTTTGTTTTGTACTGCAAGTAGTTAGGATCTGGATTTTTCCATCCACCTTCTTAATTATCTGCTTTCTCTGACACCAGTGCACTGCAACGCGACTTTGAGGCAACTTACATTGACTGCACTTCACAAACCAATGACTTCCACCATCTAGAGAACAAGGGAAAACATTCACCAAGAACATGAGTAAATGCAACAGAAACTGTTGGAGATATTTGGTCAGCCATGGAATGTGTGAAAGGAGAATCACTTAATGTTTCAGATCTGGGGGCCTCGTTCAGAACTGGGTAGCAGAGATTTTAATGTAAAGATGAAGAGTCCTGGACCTGAAATATGAAGTTTTTCTTTCCGCCATGCTGCCTGCCCTGCTCAGCGAATTTAGCATTTCAGATTATTTCCAGCAATTGCAGTTTTTTAAAGAATTTTTTTTTCAGAGCGCCCCCCCCACACCCCTTCATTTTCAATAGCAACAAGCTTTTCTTCCAAAATTGCTAGAAAAAAGCATTCTAATTGCCAGCATAACAGCAGTAGTGGGGGAATGCTTGCGATCACCCCAAACACTGCAGCAGTTTGACAAGAAAAGCCACTAACACCTTCTTGACCAATCAGAGGTGACTGCATTGATAAGTGACAAGGGAACAGAATTATCTGACATTAAAGAACTGCTGTTGCCTTTCCGTGCTATTGTCTGTGCAAATAATGACCGACTTGTCAGCACTTTCCCAGTCAGTACATTTTTTTTTAGATTTTTGTCATTTGCATTTAATTAATGTTTATCTCCATCACCATTTCTGCAGTGTATGCCATCGGCTGCCCTTTTTTCTGGTGCTGTAATATTGTAGGTTGATCAGTAGAATGCAAAATAATGGGATGTTTTCGTATAAAGAACATTTTTTGAAGTTGTTTCTTGAGAAATGAAGAATAATAATTGGAAGGAAACCATGTAATGCAAAAATGATTAGAATTTTCAAAGCAGCCCTACTAGTTTTTGAAATTTTATTTCAGAATTGCTCAATAATTTTGTTTCTATCACTTCAAACCCTTGTGCTGATCCAGGACAAAGAAATTGTTTTAGTTTCTGGTGAGATTGCCGCTTCGATTTTTTTTTTTCAGGCCGCCTGCCACCTAGTTAATTAAAATTACATAGCGAGAAAGCCTCCGGGTATCAAAAACTATCCAGCAAGAAAATTGAAATGTCAAAGGATGTCAGAGCTAAAAAAAAATAAATTGCAGAATGATATTACCCTTTGCTCTTAATTGCTTGGTGAAAATTGTTTCTTTAAAAAAGTGAGGTTTTTTTTTCTTGCCAGTGGAAGAAGGAGTGACAAAGAAATGAGCACATAGCCAGTTCTGAATTGAACATTACATAACACTGAAAGGTAGAATCCTGCAGCAGAATAGGAGGCCAGTCTGCCCTTTGTGCCTTTACCAGTTCTTTTGAAAAGGCCAACCATGTTGTCCCATTCTCCTGCCATTTCGACGTAGCTCCGTAAATACCCTTCTTTATAGATGTCATTTTTGAAAGTTACCATATGTCATAAAAACCTCCGTGAAAGAATAAATTCATGAAATAAATATATTCCTTTCCCCTAACATTTTAAATTACCTTAAAATCTGGAGACTGCAGATACTGGAATTTGGAGCCCACTCGATACTGTTAAGATTCTCCAGCAAATTGTTTTTGCTACCTTAAATCTGTGTCTGCCAGTCATCAATATTCTTGTCAGTGGAAGCTGTATCATTGTCTGCTTATTCTTTGCTTATTCCTTGAAGAAGGGCTCGGGCCTGAAACATCAGCAACATATCTTTGTCTCCTATGGACGCTGAAAGACCAGCTGAGTTCCTCCAGCATTTCGGTTTGTTTTACTATAACTACAGTGTCTGCAGACTTTTGTGTTTCACCCGTCATCTGCTCCTCTCTTTGAATGTCTCTGATATGTGAAACGTGCTAGCAGTATAAAAGACTCAGAGAGTTATTCTATGTAGACTCTCTACAAGGGACGTAAATGTTCCACCTGCCTGTATTTGGCCCGTATCCCTTTGAATGTATCCACCTAAAGTTTTTTTTAAATCATTGCAATAATACCTCCTCCAGCAGCCCATACCATGCACTCACTATCCTCTCTATAAAGAAATTACCCCTCAGGTCTCTCCTGCAATAAAAGTTTAGGAGTCAGTAATCGTCTCATTGTTATAAAAATTTTTCTTTTGGTAGCCAAGACCACCAACATGCCTTGAGTCCCACCCTGCCAATGGAGATTAGATGCAGATGCATGACCTTGCTGATTGGAGAGTCTGGGGCAAGGCCAAATAAAATGGAGCATTTCTATCTGAGTATAGGTTGTACTGAGTTTGAGGTAACTCGATAGAGAGAGGCATTCTACATTTGAGAGAAGGGATTATTATATGGAATTTTACTTCTCTCTAAAGGAGTATTCCTGGGAAGGTATCACTGTCCTTGTCTAGGGAGCATTATGCAGATGTGAAATTATTATCTCAAGGGAAAGGCTTTGTTTGCTCTGTCATGCAGACATTATCAAACCAAAGAATGAATAGCTTTATTTGAGTAGATGGGCAAGAAGTCTTATCAGAACAAAACAAGATAGATTTGATAAAGGACAAGGGGACTGGAGTTAATTTGTCACGTTACACTTCGTACAGTGAGAGCGATTATTTTAATGAAAGGACAGATCAATTATTCCTAAGCAAGGACCCCTGCTGCTTCCTTCCTCTTCTCCCCACCTTTTTATTCGGGCACCTGCCTGATTTCGCTCATTATCTTGATGAAGGGATCAAGCCTGAAACATTGGTTATATTACCTCTATGGATGCTGCGTAACCTGCTGAGTTCCTCCAGCATTTTTGTGCTTTTACTAGAATGACAGCCGCCCGCCCCCCCCCCCCCCCCCCACCATGTTGTGGAATTCATTCAGGAGCCCGGCAGCTTCAGGGGAAAAAAAAGTCTTTCAGCTTGTTTGACTGTGCTTTCACATTCTTGAGCCATCACCGCAACAGGAGGAAAGGGAAAAGAATATTTCCGAGCTGTGATGGGTCCTTCAGTTTGTTGTCTGCCTCTCATAGGCAGCAGATGTAGATAGGGTCTAAATCTAAATTAAATTTTTAAAATTTAGATATACAACATAGTAACAGGCCATTTCGGCCCACAAGTCTGTGCCGCCCAATTTATACCCCATTAACCTACTCTCCTGGTACAGTTTTGAACAGTGGGATGAAACCGGAGCCCCCAGAGAAAACCCATGCAAACACAGAGAGAACATACAAACTCCTTCCAAACAGCACAGGACTCAAACTCTGGTCCGATGCCAATCACTGGCGTTGTGCTAACTGCTACGCCAACCATGCTGTCCGAATCCATGAAGGGCAGGGAAGTTTGCGTTGTGTTCTCAGCTGCAGTGTCCTGTTTGTTTCTCCAACCCATTGTGCCGTTCATTCAGGTTGCAGGCTCTCAATTTGCT
This sequence comes from Narcine bancroftii, assembly GCF_036971445.1. Taxonomy (NCBI): domain Eukaryota; kingdom Metazoa; phylum Chordata; class Chondrichthyes; order Torpediniformes; family Narcinidae; genus Narcine; species Narcine bancroftii. The sequence continues at coordinate 17,647,952 of NC_091470.1, read as the reverse complement.
GCTTCCCAGTGAAAAATATGTGATAGGATGCTGTGATTTAAGTATTTAAAAAAGTACATTACTGTGGAGAAATTAGAAGATGAGTGCAGGGAAACCCTTTGTTTCCTCAATATTTCATGCCACTTAGTTGCAATATTTATGCTAAAGTGAAACTGTTCTGGTCTTTGTTTCTTCAGGTGCGAATTTAGCACTTGTGCTTACAAAATGTCACCTTGTAAATTTAGTTAAGGCAGGTAAAGAAAAGTCAGTCAAGTGGGCTGGTTTTAAAGTGTGATTTGGTTTGGGAAACTAATTCCAGTGACTGAAGCCAAAGCATGACTGCAGGCAGTAAAATGATAACACGTAGGAATGAGCATAGAAAGTCAGCTGGAGGAATTAAAAGATTGTTGGGAGACAGAGATTTGAGATTTGGGGGACAAGGACTCAGAGGGAATTGAAAAGAAAATTGAGAATTTTAAAATCAAAGGACTGCCTGAAGGACCTTCACAGAGCATAGGACCTCTGTGGCTCTCTCCCCACCAGCCTCCACATCTAACATATTACCCTCTGGTATTTACAACACTTAGAACAGGATCCCACTACTCGACACATCCCTTCCCCTCCCCTCTCTGCCTTTCATTGGGACCGATCACTCTGTGACTCCCTTATGCACTCCTCCTTTCCCACCATCACCCCCCACTGGCACCTTTCCCTGTGGCTGCAGGAGATGAAACACTTGCGCCCACACCTCCTCCCTCACCTTGGTCCAGGGGCCAAAACAGGCCTTTCAAGTGAATCAGCTCTTCACTTGTGAACCCACAGGATTGATTTACTGCATCTGGTGGGTGTGGTCTTCTCTACATTGGAGAGACTGGGCACATATTGGAAGATTGCTTCGCTGAGCACCTTTGAGCACCTTTGCTCCATCCGCTACAGTAACAGAGACTTCCCAGTTGCCAACCATTTCAGTTCTGTGTCACACTCCCATACTCACTTGTCTGTCCAAGACCTGATGCACTGTTGCGCCAAGACCACCCACAAATTGGAGGAACAACATCTTTTTTTCCATCTGAGGACTCTCCAGATGGCATTAACCAACTTTTCTGGTTTCTACTAATCTGCTTCCTCTTCCCCTTCCCTTCCCCTTTCCAGTTCTCCTTCCTCCTTCCCCCCTTCACTTAGCCATCCCTGCCTTGATCTCTGCTGTCCCTTCCCTCCCTTCTCCACCTACCACCTCCTGCTTTGTGACCATCCCTTCTCCCCCCACTCTTTTGTTCAGACACCTCCTGACATTTTCCTATACCTTGATGAAGTGCTCAAGCCCCAAACATTGGTTATGCATCTTTACCTTTTCTATATAAAGGACATTGCTTGACCTGCTGAGTTTCTCCAGCTTTCTACGTTTTTTTTCTTAAACCACAGTGTCTACACCTTCTTACTTAAGGTGGTCTGTGAGTGGAGGGAAAAAGGGTTGAGAACCACTGGCCTGGAATGATCATTATGGTTTACTAAACAGAGGTGATTGATGAACAGGACCTAGGACGAGTTTTAGGGTCATGAGCAGCAAAGCTCTGAGTGACAGTAAGTTTACAGAGGCTAGAAGAGAACAAAGACATGCATGCTTGATAGAGTACAGAGGAATTTCTCCTTGGAAGGAACTTACAAATGTAATCGTAATACGGTGGAAATTTAAAAAAAAAGATCTTCATTTGCTGGAAATCTGAAATAAGAACAGAAAATGTTGAGGAAAAAACTCAACAATTCAGGCAGCATTTGTGGAAAGACAGTCAACACTTGTGTCTGCAGACCCAAAATGCCTGTTTCTCTTCCTACAGACATTAGACCATCAAGTCTGCTTTGCATTCGAATCATGGCCTGATGTACATTTCCTCTCAACCCCATTCACCTGCCTTCCACCCATATTCTTTGACACCTGTACTAATCAAGAACCTATCGACCTCTGCTTCATACACACCAAGTGACGGCCTCCACAGCTGTCCGTGGCACTGAATTTTGCGGATTTGTTGCCCTCTGGCTGAAGAAATTTCTCTTCATCTCTGTGATAAATTTGGGCTTTAACTTCTCATCATTCTGCTTCAAGTCATCTGCAGCTTATTCCTGAAAACTCTAACAATATATGCTGCCGCAGTTCCCTCAGAGTCCTTTTTTCATATTCTTCATACAGAATAACATTTCCCCCATCAATTTCTAGATTACAATTTTTAATTAAGTTTGACTCCCTAGCAGAGAAAATAGCTTTTTTCTAATAATTGTCAATCCCCATAACATTGGGGTCCTCCATGTGAGGATCCATTGTGATGTGGTAGGGGTGCACTTGGGGACTACTATTGCCTGATATAGAACAGTACAGCACACGAGGTTGTTCTGACTGACATAAACCTATTCCACATTAATATACTTATTCCCAACCTCACATCACATAGCCTTGTACTTTTCTTACATTCATGTACTTGTCTTAAGAGTCTTTTAAATGTCCCTATTATACCAACTGCCACCAGGTCCTCCGCCAATGCATTATACACACCCACCACTCTCTTACCTCTGATGCCTCCCCTAAACATTTCTCCACTTACCTTAAACAGATGCCCTCTGGTATTTTCCCGGGGAGAAAGGTGCTGTCTATCCATTCAATCAATACCATATTTCTCTCAAGTTGTCACTCAACCTTTGTTACTCCAAAGAGAAAAGCCCTAATCAGTCAACCTTGCTTCATAAGACATGTTCTCCATTCCAGGCAGCCTCCTGGTAGATCTCCTCTGCACCCTCCCTCAAGCTTCCACATTCTTACTGTAATGAGGCGACCAAAATGGAACACCATACCCTAACCCTAACCCTAACCCTAATCCTCTAACCCTAACCCTAACCCTAACCCTAACCCTAACCCTAATACCTGTTGTCCAACCAGAGTTTTATAGAGCTGTGACATTACTTCACAGCTCTTGAACTCATTCCCCTGGTTAATGAAGGCCAATATACCATACACCTTCTTGAGCTTCCTACCATCTTTGAGGGATCTGCCATTTAATCATGAGCTGATCCATTTTCCCTTTCAGCCTTCTCTAATTATGGTTATGTCTGTCATCAATTATTCCCCAGTTCTGACCCTCAGGTCAGCACAGCTGGCCACTTGAGAGTGTGCGTTTGGAGAACAGCTCCAATAAACAACTGAGAAAAATGGAGGGTTATGCAGTTGGGTAATTCGAAGTTGTTGTCAGATTAGGATATTAGGTTGGCTCAACAGTGTGAGCTGAAGGGCGTTTATGCGCTGTAGATTTCTACGTATGTTCTAAAGGCAATGCTAACTCATTGAAGTGGGATTGTGTGGTGAAAGGCATTTGCATAGATATATGGACTGGCCAGTCCGAACCGGCCTGACCTTCCTTAGCTCCTCCCCGGATTTCCCAGTAAAGGCTGGCGTGCCTGGACTTTCCCCCTCTTGCTCCTGTACCTGGAACCTGGCCAAGTCGTGTCTCAGTTATGCTCAAGTTTTTGGTAAAGTCATTTAATCACTCCATCATGTCGATGTGTGCACCGCATATTGCAGAAATAGAGGGGACAGGGGAGCATAACCCATTTTAATGAACAGGACTAAAAAGGCTCACAATGCTATCCCAATCCCATTGTTAGTTTAATGGTCTCAGTGTTTGAGCTTCTGAAAACAAATTGAGCAACCCTGACTAACAAGTGGATACATGAGAAGGTCCCTGTCCCTGTCCCTGGTCCCTGTCCATCTCACAGTAGTTCAGTAAAGGCAAGATGTCAAACTGTCAGCAAGTCACATTGATAAAGATTTCCGTGCAGGAGCAGGCAATTCACTCTCCTATCGTGATGCTGGCTCTTTGCAAGACCCATCTGAAAACTATCCGCCCTGCCTGATTCCTTTCTCATGATCCTGTGCCTTGCACTTCAAATTTAATGTTTTACCTGAAAGTGTGGAATGATTCCCACTTCACAGAGCAAAGCATTCAGGTGCAGTAAGACCGATGAGTCAAATTCAATGTCGCAGAGGCGAGGTGAAGGAAGCAAATGAATAAATGTTTCACATGCCACCTCCCAAATGAAAACAAGCATTCAAGAAACATTCGAATGTGGGTGATGTAAATCTACAATCTCTTCTTCAGAGAAGAATGAGGCAATGTAAAATGAATTCATTGTACGTGGAGTAATCTATTCCGTAATAAGGGTTGTGCTGCGAAGTGAAATTACCTTTCCATTTTATTATTCAAGTTTGTAATCAGGTTTTGATGTGACAACTATCCAAGTAATATTACCAGGATACAACATATTTTCCTGTTTTTAATATTCAAGACCACCTGTTATTTAAAAAAAACTGTTAAATATTTGCAATATTGTGGTATACATTTGCTAGGCACCTGTTATTATTTTTTAAAATCATATTTACATCTAATTTTCAGTCACCATCTCAGCATCTCACGGTGCCTGAATCAATCACTTTCTCAAAAAATATATGTTTTTTTAATGCCTGTTACATTGTTGGGCACTCCGACAATCTATGATGCTTGGCAATTTTCATGTGACATAAATTTAATAACTTACAAACCAGAGACTCACCTTAGCATGAATATTGCCTGTGTGCTTTCTGCGTGGTTGGAATTCTTTCCCATTCCATTCCGATAGAAAAGGTGCATAAGTTACTTCATTTTGTCTGCAAAAACACCAGAGTTCAAAACGCAATTTACATTAGAATCAGGTTTATCGTCATGAACGTGTCACAAAATTTGTTGTTTTGCCGCAGCAGTTTCGTGAATCAGAATTTATTGTCACGAAGGTGTGCAGAACATGGTGCAAATTTACTATAAATTGCAATTCAGTAAATACAAGATTTTTAAAAAAATAAATAATTAGTGCAAAAAAAAAAGAGAACAAGTGACTGTTCACAAATCTGTTGTCGGAGGGTAGGGAGCTTCTTTTGTAACACTGAATGTGTGTCTTTAGGCTCCTGTATCTCCTTCATGATGGTAGCAATGAGAAGAGGGCATGACCTGGGCGGTGAGAATCCTTGATCGTAGAATTTGGTTTCTTGAGGCACTGCCTCTTAATAACATCCTTAATGGAGTGATGATTACTGCCCATGATGGCACTGGCTGAGTTTACAGCCCTCTGTAACCTGTTCCTGTCCTCTATGTCTTTGTATTTTAACCAGTGAGGATGTAAAAAAAACCCAGTATAATTGTTGCAGATTTCTTAGATGGGAATAAGATTGGCACATTATTTTGACATAGAGGAATGCGATGTGCCCATTAAGCCTTTTTGTTGTCCCATACTTTGAGTTTTCCTTGGTATCCTTCTCTCAAGTCCCTCTGATTGACTACAATCAGTCTCTACCTGTCCTCCTTGTGCGCACTTAGAATGTGAAGGTGCATGCCTCCTTTTGAAAATGATATTTATTTTTCTTTAATTTGCTGTTCTTTCTCCTGACCGACCAACATGTGGACTTCAATCCTTCTTTTCCAAGAATGAAATCAATCTAGTGACAAAACACATGGCCAGCATTAAAGGTGGAAAATGAGCTTTGGTGCATAATTTAACTTTCACCTTTGGAGTAATTTTTTTTTAAAATTGTCTTGGTCTTCAATGCAATAACTCCTTCCTGGGATTCAGTTGTAATTTTGTAATCTTCCACCAAACTCAATAATTCCAAAAACATGTGGCACCTTTTCAATAATTTGACAAGGTCCCTCATTAAAGACTTGTGCTTAAGGATACATGGAGATAGGGGTAATGTATGTGCATGGATAAAGGATTGCTTAACCAATAGCGGGCAGAGAATTGGGATAAGTGAGTGTTTCTTTTGGTGGCAGTGGTTGGTGTATATTGTTCACAATATACATAAATGATTTAGAAGAGGAGACTGAGACGCACTCAGCTTGTTGCTGACATTAAACTGAATGGAAAAACAAATTGTGCAAAAGATGCAGGGAGTCTGCAGAGGTATGGATAGGTTAAATGAATGGGCAAAGTTCTGGTAGGCGGAGCACTATGTTGGTAAATGTGAGGTCATCCATTCTGGAAGGAAGAATAGAAGATCAGATTATTATTTAAATGGTGACATGGACAGAAAATGTGAGGGAAATTAAGGATTATGGGGAAATTGCAGGTAGATGGAGCTTTCCACAGCCATATCAGCCACGGATTATTTTATGGTGGAGCAAGTTCGATAGGCCAGATGGCCGACTCCTGATTCTGTTTCTAATGTTCTTGCCCCCTCATCTTAGTAATTTTGCAGCGAACACATTTTCCAGAAGGAAATTTCCCCTTCTGCATTTGGTAATCTTCCTTTGGAATATGGAAACAAAAGAAGGTCTTTCAGTGGCCTTGGACCTATTCTGTCATTCCACGTGATCACGTCTTGATCTGCATCCATACTTGGTTCCAGATTCCTTGGTGTCCTTGGCTCCCAAGCACCAATCAATTTCAGATTTAAAATGAATAACTGAGCGAGCTTCTATTGTGGGAGAGTGCATCACACATCTTGTACCATTTTATCTCTCTTTCTGGGCTGTATCTCACCTCAATACACGTGTAACTGGACGTAGAAGTAAAAACTCATAATCTGATAGCATTATGGGTTCAGTTAAAATTGTTCCAAAATGTAATAGATCAAATGGTTATATAGTTATGGTTTATCCTCCATTCATTGCACAGCCCTCTAATCGCTTTGATATTTCACAGCATGAGAGATTATGCCAAGGATACCACAACATATTCCTCAAAGCACAATATTCTGAAAAAACATCAAGTCTAGGCAAATTTAATTGTTAATTTTTTATTGATTTTTTTTCATGTTATATTGATTTTTACTTATTTGATTTCTTCGGATTGCAAGAGTATGAGGTTATTTAACAATAACATTGTACCATTAAAAATGTTAGCTATCAAATAACTAATGTAAATATGCATAAATCCAGTCCTAATCTGCTTTAAATTGTTACTTTATATTCATATGAGTAAAAAAATGAGAATTAAAAATTCAACCTCTTCAGGCTTGACCAATGGACAGTCTTAACGAGTTCCTATTACTGTATTACTAATGGGATTTCTTTTTGTAGTTCTGCTTGAGTGCAAGGTGAAATCAACATTTATTAATGTTTGTCAGTTTTTAACAGTCATATTATACCAAGCTTGGACATTACCCATGTTTGTTAAAAGGGATCAGATGGGTTTTCAGTCCTGAAATGTTTGACTTCCACCTGTTGAGAAACAAAATCATTGCACTGACGTTCCTTGCCAAACTTTACACTTGACTCATTCTTCTTATGAAATGTGTTTCCCTGAGGAACATATTCAACACCCGACTTTTAAATGACCTCTCGAAATAAATTGGACTCATCCTCTTACCAAATTAAAATATGATCAATGATATTCCACACTTTAAATCTTATTTAAATACGATGTGCAACTGAGAATTGTGGAGACGTGATTTATCCAGAAGCAGTTGAACAGATGATTGCTGTGAGATTTCAACCCCTTGGGCTTCATGAGGCCGAGCTACCAAAAATGTGCAATGTTCTGTATTATTGTACTTTGTTGGCAAGGTTGGTAGTGAGGGGACCTTTAGGTAATTCATGATCTTATTTTATCTCGTAACATTCCTGTGAAGTGTCTTGGGACACCCACTATGCTGAACAGGATCTATGAGTGTGTATCATTTTTATTGTTTTACAAACTGTTCCAAATGCTTGACTTGAATGAAGTGCAATGCACAGATTCAATGAAACTTTTACCTGCTGCAGCTTCTCGGGTGCATAAAGCGCACAATACACAAGAAGAGAAGAATGGCGATAAAATAAAATATAAGGAAGAGGGAAAAAACAATAAACATTCACATCTTTAGGGCATGTAGTGATTACCACAACGCTGTGCCAGCACCAGCCATCAGAACCAGGGTTCAAATCCTGCCCTGTCAACCAGGAGTTTGTGTGTTTTCCCCATGTGCGCGTGGGTTCCTTCCGGTGTTCTGGCTTACTCCCACCTTTTAAAATGTACCGTGGGTTGTAGATTAGATGGGTGTAATTGGGTGGCACGGGATTGAGGGCCGAAAGGGCCTGTTACCATGCTGTATCTCTAAATTTAATTTTAAAAATTTAAGAAGGAACTAAACCATAGTGCCTTGGACTGCACTGAACAGCAAGGAATAGTAATGTCGCCTCCAATTGCACCCCATGATGTTCTGGATTTTGCAGTTGCCGATGAAACTCTGTACTTGCTGCTGACCAGGAAGAGAGTTGCCCAGGGGATGGAACAACCTCTACCAACTTGCTTTTTGTGATGTTGGTTTGTTTCCTGCCATCTAACAACTGTGATGCCTTTATCCAGCTCAGCAGAAGCTCACATAAACAGACCAAGGAAATAGCACAATTATTAATCAGTATTATTAGAAGCTACATTAAAATTGGAGCATATCCATTAGACTAGAGGCTAATACATCATACCAAAACTTGGTAAAATCTTTTATTTTAAAGTCTATTTTAACATGTTTGGGAGGGAATTGCACATGCAGAATTGTAAGAAAAATGTGAGGGATGAGGACTGTGAGGGAGGGAAGAGTTAGATTGATTGGGGGGTAGGATTATATAAGTCATCACAACTGCTCCATGTTAAAATTAAAGCAATATCATGGCGGAGCATTCCCTTTGAATACCGTTTTTCTCCCATTGGTTTATTGTTTCCACATTTACAAGATTGATCTGGCAGAACAAAATGCACTGAAAGCTTAGTGTATCTGAATGGCATTCATGGTCAGAATACCTTTCCTTCTTTTTCAATCTTTTTATTAAACATATTATAAGTAAACAATACAGGAGGAGAATAGAATGCAGAAATGAATAGTAAAAACAGAAATATCAATATATTGCAATATTTAATACAACGTATAACATTATAAAATATTGTACAATATTATCCCTTTCTCCTCAATTTGGAATATTCAAAAAAGAGAATTTTTTTTAATGAAAACCTCATCAAACCTACCAAAGTAAAGAAAACAGATCCTTTTGAGAAGTTCAGTACCCCACTTAAGGACAATTTATTGCCCACAAATGTTACTTTGCTTGTTGATCTCATGCCCATAGCATTCTTGTCTGATGTCTTATGCATTACTGCTCACCTTTTTGTGATATGGATCTTGGTCATTTTTGAATGCCATCAAATAATATTGGACTGTCAACAATGTTGCTGGAGTGTGAGAACAGCCTCACCACTGAGAAGCTGGGTTTCTTATTAAATCTTAATAAAAAAGGAATGTTTTTTCAGTGTTCAGCAGTATACAGATCCATTTAAACCTTATTAAGTCAAAGAAGCAATGTTCTCATGGAAACTGTGCTTTATGGAAGCATGGATATGCAATAACCAGATGACAGCATTCCTCCTCAAATGCAGCTTGGACTGGGAGGACAGAATTAGAGAATCTCCCTTTTTAATGATGTCTTTCCTTGTGCACAGAGGATCTGTGTTGTTTCATTTCACTTGCACAACTTTGGACTTGTGAAGGACAAGAAGCCTTCAACACCTGTGGCAATTTATCTGGTAAACCTTGAAGCAAGTGTACAAGTTCGGGAATTTAATTTCGCATTGCGTCCTCCCGGATCTTGGAATATTCTAAAGCATTTCACAGCCAGAGAAGATGTTTTGTTGCACATAGTTTTTTCTTAACATGGTGGCAATTTACATACACCGACATAGTTCCACGAGAATGAAGAGAATTGTGGTTGAATGTTCAGATTGGCCATGTCCCTGGGTTATCTTTGAATGGCACAGCAGGACAGAAAAATCTCTGTTCTTCAAAGTATCACAACATGTTATTTCTATAGATGGAATAGACACATTGTGCCTCAGTCTTTTATCTCCTTCAATAGCTGGCTTTTCCAATGATGCAGTGTTCCAGCAGAACACAGCACTATAATTCTAGACTTGACCTTTTACATTGAATCCTTGGAGTAAACCTTGAGGGCAGAACACAAAGTAGTGTGCCAGACATTTGATTCAAACTGGTGACCTGCTGCAGTTGATAAATTTGCTCTTTTGGGCCAAGATCTAAATTCCTCAATGTCTAGTCCCGGCATTTCCAACACAGCATTATGATTTTTGTCCTTGATTGTAATTTGCTTATTGCACGGAACTGGCTGATGACTGAGATTAGCTGGGACATGCAGCTGCAGGTCCCAATTGTGCTTCATTCGATTTGCGGTCATTGGGGATGCAACAGTGCCCAGCACTGTGGCCAGGGAAGGCAGCTCCAAAAAACTAAATGGGCAAAGGAGGACCAAGGCATCACCAAGAACGTGAAAATAGGATTCAAAATTTATTGCAATAAATAAGTGAAATTGTGTTGTCATTAAGGAGATGAGGCAAATATTTTTTGTGTCTGTCTTCATGGATAAAGGGACAAAAACTTTCAAGAAAAAGTGGAGAAAATGTGTGCTTGAATAAATCTGTAAGTTGGAGAAATTAGTGGTATGAAAATCCAGTAAGTGCCCAGGAACGTCAGGATTGACGGCAGTGATGAGGGGGTAGGAGATGCATTGGTTGTCATGCTCCAAATTGGAAAATGGTAGAATGTGGTTTAACCATGAGGAAGCAAATAGAGGAGAGTTAGTTTGCCATCAGCGATAGGGAAGGTACAATAAACTATTGTTAAGGAAGAAGCAAAAGAGCATTTTAAAATGGGCAGAATTAACATGGATGTTAGGAATCCAAATCTATGATTTTTTTTGAAGTTGTAAATAGGGGAAGAGATAAGGAACCAATGGTCTGTTTGAACATTCAGAGAAACTTTGAGAAGATTATGAAAAAAAATTAGAATGTATGGGATTGTGCCCAGATAACATTTAATTTGCAGTTACAGGAAGCAATTGGGCATCTTGTTTAAATTTTATTGAGCCCTGGTGAATAAGTCTGATCTCTCTCCCTAAACAAGGATGATTGCCTCTAAAATTTACAAAAATGAGAGGTGATCTCAATGAAACATTGCCTTTACCAGGTAGGTGGAGGGATGTTGTCGCTAACTGGGGTGGTATGATGAGCTGTTGCTCATTTGCAATTGAGATTAGCAATTTCTTATTCCAGAGGATAGTGAATCTGTGCAATTCTATCCGACGGGAATTGTGGAGGCTCAATTGCTGAGTGCATGTAAGACCAAAATTGAGAGAGCTTTGGATATCAAGGGAATTGAGGGGCCTGTAGTTAGAAAATGATACTCTGATCAATCAGCCGTTACCTTACCCATGGCTGGATAATGGAGCGAGGCTGTTTCTCTTTCCCTTTCCAAAGTCATTTGCTGCTAAGTTTCAGTTCCACGAGAACTTTGGCATCCAGAGGCTTAGATGGCCATCCATCATATCGCAGAACTGATGCATCTAAATGGAAAGGAGAAAGCCATCTGTTTCATTAATTTTTAAAAATCTTTACAGGATGCAAAATAGATCAGAACATAACAATAAAATACACAAGTCTGCAAATGTTATGATTGTAGTAAAAACACACAATAAATGCAGCAGGAACTCAGCCAGTCTTGCAGTGTCCATAGGAGGTAAAGATACATTACTGATGATTTGGGCCTGAGCCCTTCTTTGAGGTATAAGCAAAAAACTTCTCCTCTGCATTAGAGAGACTGGGTGTGGACTGGGAGATCGGTTCACTGAGCACCTTGGGGGTTTGCCAACCATAATAGCATGGATCTCCCAGTAGCCACCCATTTCAAGTCCCTGTCCCATTCTCTTGCTGACATGTCTGTCCATGGTCTCATACTGCCAGACAGAGACCACCTACAAATTGGAGGAACAACTCCTCATCTTCAGTCTGGGCATCCTCAAACTGGATGGCATTAACATCAACTTCTTTGGTCTTTGTAAACACTGCTGCCCTCCTCCCCCATATTTGATCCCCTGTATCCTTTCCTCGAGTTCTGTCTTTCTCTCTCTCCCCCCCCCCAACTCCACTTTTCCGCTGTCTCTTTTCACACAGCCAAATACTCACTCTTTGTCTTATCATATCCAATTATACCTATTGTCTGTTGGTCTGGACTCCTCCCCCTCCCATTCATCCCTCCCCCCCACACCCCACCCCCCCCCCACCCCCCCGTTCTCTTCCCAGTCTATATTCAGATACCTGCCTTCTTTTTCTTGTACCTTGAAGAAGGGCTCAGGCCTGAAATGTCAGTAATATATCTTTATAATTTTAAATTAAATTCTTTACCTCCCATGACGTTGCGAGACCAGCTGTGTTTCTCCAGCATTTACTCTGTGTTTTTAGATCAAAACAGAAACTTGTACTCTCAGCAGATTTTGTTAATAAACTTAAAATTACCATCCATATTCATAAAATCATTTTTGGCGGTGGGGGGTGCAGGCAGTTCTTTTAGCATTAGAGCCGTGCAAAGACGTGCTGGAGAAACTCAGCAGGTCATACAGCATCCATAGGAAGTAAAAGGCAATGAACATTTTGGGCCAGAGATCTTTGTCAGGAAGATGGAAAAACAGGCAGATGTCTGGATAAAAAGATGTGGAGATGGGGGAGGAGGAGTGGAAGGGTAACAGGTATGAACTGGATACAGGGAGGAGGATAGAAGAAAATGAAGCTTAAGAGTGATAGAGGAGAGGGCTGTGGACTTGAAAAGGAAGATCTATGATAGGAGAAGCAAGGGTAGGGAGTAGAGAGCTGGAGGAGACATAGAGGCAGGGATTAATGGAAATTGGAGGCCAATATTCTTCTGAAACTGTTTCACAAATAAAGATTCAAAATTTCATCTTTGTAATATTACATGAAATTGCCTTCTGCCTGCCTCCCACAGCCTCTGCAGCCGAACAAGCGTCTGTTCAATTCATCTGTAACTCAGGCTTTAGATCCAAACCTCCGACACAATCAGGAAGCCTTCAGCACCCAAGGCCCTTCGGGAACCCTTCTTGCCCTCAGCACCCTCTCGAATCCTGGCTCCGATACCTAGTTCCCATGAGCCAGTCTCCAGCAGCCCACAGCCTGTGTGGGTCCCTCAGCCGCTGATCCCATCGCTGGTCCGCTGCCGTGACCACCGTCCTGTAGCATTATCTCTTCTGATTCTCCTTTTCAATTGAGGTGGGGGTGGTCTCCCTCTTTCTGGTGCCCTGCGCTGGTCTGCTGCTCCCTGGAGTCTGCTACCCCTTGTGGCCGCTCTCAAGCACTGGCACTTCCACCTTGGGCGGAGACCTCTGCAGTTGAAGAATTTTACTTACAAATGCTATTGGCTCCTTCAACAGGCTACTTAATTCTTGTACAGAGCTGTCGGCATTAGGACCAGGAGTTGAACCCTTCGGAGCAGTGCTGTGTCTTTTCCCTCTGCTCTCCTGTGACAGCGTTGCTGTTCAGCAACTTTGGCAGCTCTGTCATTTTTTTTGTACTAATTTTTTTTCACTAGTTCTCACTAATTCAGTTGATTTCTCTTGATTCTATTGGACAAGAAGGCCAATTAAAGAGGGTTGAGTCATGAATGCCAACTTTATCAATACAGTAAGCGGAGAAGCTCCATCTCTGTGGCTGGTTTAATCACGATTGCCATTGGTTCTGTGCAACACCTTATCTTTGGGGTGAGAAAGAAACTACTCTATACCTCTCATTCTTATTCAACACGGTGTACAAAATAAATAGAGGTCACTTGTCCATCCTCGTATTCAATAACACAAGGTCTTTTACAGTGATGTTGAATGTTGCACTCAGAAAATTGCACACAAAATCATTGCTCCGATTCATTATAAGGTGTTGAGATGCAGTGATTTTGGTTTCTCTTTGCAGAAATACAATGATCAGAGGCATGAATTGAAAGTGCTTGGTAGAGGAATTGGGAAAAAATGGTGTTGATTGTTCACACAGAAGATGGTAAAAGGTAGAGGATGTAGAAAGACAAAGTGTTGAATTCTGCAAGGCTTCAGTCTAGGATGTTGCCAATAGGTCAAGAGATCAACAGCTCTGTGAATGTAGGAAGCAAACATCTCCTTGGATCTGCTTCTTTCCATTAGACCAGTTGGCTGGACCCAATGCTGAGAGGCTAGAGATTACAAATTATATTCTTTATGATGTTTCTTATTTTTAAAAAAAAAGAAAGCCGGCATGTTTTTGTTTCAATTACAAAGAGATTAAATTTAGAAAGAACATTTTCAGTTGTGGGGAAGAGTTTAAGTAGGAACTGAGAGATTCTTGGATGGACACATGGATGAAAGAAAAATAGAGGGTTATGGGGAGGGAGAGTTTAGTACTTTTTTAAAAAGGAATATATAGGTCAGCATAACATTGAGGGCTGGAGGGCCTGTACTGTGCTGTAGTGTTCTATATTCTATCTACATAAAATGGTTAGTGTGAAATCCAGATGGAAATTCACCAACAAAAAGTGAAACTTTCCACCATAGGGTAAAGTTGAAGTGAATTATTTAAAAGCTTTTTGGGGAGACCGGGTAAACAGATTGGAAAGAAGAGGACAGAAGGTTACTCTATTAGAGTGAAACACGAAGGTCTGCAGACATTGTGATTGAAGTAAAACACAGTGCTGGAGAAACCGTACCTTGATGAAGAGCTCAAGGCCGAAACTTTATCTTGCTACATAAAGTGCAGTGTTTGACTTGCTGAGTTTCTCCAGCATTGTGTTGATATGCTCTTAGATTCTGCAGAAAAAATTAGCAGAGCTTGTGGAGCACAACCAGTTGGATCAAATAGCTCATTAGTTGTGTACATTTTAAGTAAGAGCTCAATATTTGAATAAACAATATTGTTAGAAAAAAAATTAATTATGCCTTCAAGAGCAAATTGAAAAGTTAATTATGTTCTTATTTATCTCTTCATCTGCAATCATTGTCCTATTTACACTGAAAAGAAAATAGATAAAATTTCAAAGAATTCAATTATGGGAAATTAGATACCATTCGATGTCAATGCTGATGGGCAAAGTTCACATTTACTGCTCTTTCTTAGTTGTTTTGGAAATGTGTAGCTAATCAGGCCACGTTAGAGGGCCCTGTTATTTGGGACTGGAGTTACATATAGACAGCTAGAGGGAGATATTTGAACGTTGGGGTTTCTTGGACAAATCTGTTTCACTGACATCTTTTCTGATACTTTCTGAATTTTGTTTAAATTCTAATGGAGCTTCACCAATCTAGGCCTCTGAATGCCCCTCTAACAACCTGGGGAAAAGAAATCAAAACTGAGCAGAGGGATGAGAAATCTTAAAAGTTCTGTTCTTTGAGGGAGCGAATAAAATAAATGAAATCTCAAGGTACTCAAGCATGCCATTTATTGGTAAAAGCGCACAGAAATGCTGGAGCAGCTTAGCTGGTCTCGCAGCGTCCACAGGAGGTAAAGATATATTACCGATGTTTCGGGCCTGAGCCCTTCTTCAAGGTATCATCATGTCTGAACAACTTCCCCTCAACAAAAGCCAAAAGTACTGGAAGCACTCAGTGTGCCAGGCAGCACTTGTGAAATGAGAAACTGAGTTAATATTTCATTAGTTGTCAAACCCTTCCCAGTGAAAGTTTCTTTTTGCTAAAAATAGACTTTATTCACAATAAATTATTTTCAAAAGGAAAACACTTCTAAGTCTCTTCCCACCCAGTTTCATAACTATACATTTCCAGTCAGGTACTTTAATACATTCATTTCTATTTACACCATTACCACCACTGTTTCACCTTGTCATTACTCTCCCTTCTGTTGTTTGAGGGGCTTTCCCTCAGTCTCAACCCCTCAATGCCCAGTAATGGGAGGGCAATAGACTGTGATCCTTCCCCACAATGCTCTCACATTGGCTGCACCAAACCTCAGTGTGTCCCTCAGCATATACTCCTGCAGCCTGGAATATGCCAGTTAGCAGCATTCCCGCACTGAAATGTGCACGTATCAGTGTGCTGGAAGACCAACAGGTTTCGGTCAGACCAAAATGCATCTTTCACCGAGGTCCTCCAGCAATTCGGGATGTCTGCCTCTGTGTGCGTCCCCAGGAACAGCCTGTAGATCTGAGAATCTTCTGTCACGCTGCTGGGAATAAACCAGGACCCGGAACCTTGCAACCTTCCCCAAAGATTCTTAATGAATCTGTGTTCAACAAAGACTGTCTTCTCCATTGCAGTCATCTTCGGTACAATGGGTGATGTTCTGGTTGTACAGGAAGGATCTGACTAGGAGGGCTCCTCTCATCGGCAGCCACGAAGTCCAGGTACTTGTACAAGAGCACTGGCGATGAGGCGTTTTACCAGATGACCTGGATGGTCCGCTCAGGGAACCACCCCACTGGGTCCATCAAGTCCTCGTCTCTCAGTATCTGCTGACCACTGCCTGATGGCCTCATAATCAAAGGTGTTAGTCTGAATCAACTTTTCCAGGAAGGATTGGTGATGTGGCAAAGTCCAGCTGACTGGGACATTGCACAGCAATGGGGACAGGCCCAATCTTTGCAACACTTGGGACAGGTAGAAACTCAACAGATGGTGGCACTTGGTGCTCCATATAAGGGTTATATCAATAGTTATGAATGTTTTTCCTGGCTTATTTAGTTTTGTTCTGCGTCAGTAGGAGTTCTTCCAGTCTCAGCACTTTCAATTTATTTTTAAGTGTCAGGCTGTTAATGAAATGGAAAATACAGGAGACACAAGAGACTGCAGATGTGTGAATCTGAAGCAAAAAATAAACCGCTGGCGAAACTTCACAGGAGGGACGATGATCTGATGATGGGAAGGATGGGGGTAGAGATGGGAGATGGAGGCAGGTGATTAATAGGTTCTCCCTGGTTCATCCCTGTCTTACCTGTCACAGTCTCTCCTCCTTACCCTGACTTTCTCCCCTTTCCACAATCAGGAACGATGAAGGATTCTGACCCAAAACATCAGCAATTCTTTTTCTTCCACTGATACTGCTCATCCTGCCGAGTTCCTCCGGCAAATTGTTTTCTTTGAGGAAAAGTACTGTCCATACTAATTGAATTAATCAGAAGAGGATGAATGCCTCCACTTTCTATACTCAAAATTAGTCTCTCATTGATAATGCAATGGGATGTCTGATTGTACTGGATATAGCTCAGGACATCACAGGAAGAACCCTTCCCATCATGGGGAACCCCTGCAGGGAATTCTGCCGTCAGAGAGCAGCAGCAATCATCAAGGATCCACACCACCAGCACATGTTCTGTTCTCACTGCTACCATGAGGAAGGAGATATAGGTGCCACAAGACTCACACCACCAGGTTCACCCCTCCACCATCAGACTCCTCAACAACAAACTCAATCAGGGACTCATTTAAGGACTCCGACTTTTTTCCTCTCTGTAGGACAGTCAGTTGTTTACAGTTCTTTGTTTATCTACATGTGAACATTGTGTACAGCTTTTTTTTGCATTACCGATAAGTGGTCATTCTGGCTCGCCCACAGGAGAAAGAATCTCAGGGTTGTATATGATGTCATGTATGCACTCTGGCAATAAATCTGAATCTGACACCACTGATTTCAATGGAATCTAATGTGTAGAGATGCGCGTACTTAGATGCAATACTCTTTTACATACTTAATGCTGACAGACAAAACAACATTTTCCTCAAAGTTTTGAAATTCGGTTTGAGAGCAGAGTCATAATTTCAACTCTGCAAGGAATCAAGAGGGAGTGATTACCAAATGAATAAGGCTTTACATTAAATTCACAAAGATAGCAAAGGGTGTGGTTGAATAGAGATGGTGCATTGAACTGGATTCACTTCTCTTTCAATAAAATGTGCAAATGAAAAATGGTGCATTCACTTTGTTCATTGCCTCCTTGATCCTGAAGTGGTAAGATTAGAAAGCACATGAAGTCCACCGTTTGTAATTTCATTTGTAATTTCATTGAAATGTATCCTTCCTATTCATGAGTATAGTAAAATGGATATCAGGGTCCTTGTCACAATTTATCGCCTGCAGCAATGATACAGAACTCTCTGATCTACAGGGTGTTCCCGTAGACCCACACAGAGCCAAATGACCAGAACTGCCGGAAGACCACCAACTCAGTGAAAGGCGTACTTTGGACTGCCTGAATCCTGTTGGTCTGCCAGCACACAGAGATGTCGGTGCAGGAATGCTGCCGCCGACTGGTACATTCCAGGGTGCAGGTGTTTGTGCTGAGGGACGTATTGAGGCTTGGCTCAGCCAGCACGAGGGAGCTGTGGGGAAGGACCAAAGTCCAGTCCTTTCATTACGTGGCATTAAGGGGCTGAGACTGAGAGGAAGACCCTGAAACAACAGAGCTGGGAGTAAGAGAAATGAATGAAAATGTACAGATATGAAACTAAGGGTGGGAAGAGACTTTGAAAGTCCTTTTGTAAATAATTTATTGTGAATAAAATCTATATATGGTTAAAAATTAATATAATGAATAGTTATAAAATAGTTGAAATCTTCTAAAATTGTCATAATTGTATTCTTAGCTTATATGTGAATGTCTAATGCTTGGTCAATACTTGAATGTAGTGAGGTTCTCACACAGTAGGTCACAATGTTCAATACAAATATTTAACTAAATTTTAAGTATTGTGTGGGTCTGAATGCCCATGTGTTGTTATTCAAGTGGTGGGCAGGTCTTGATCTGATTAGTGGATTCTTCTGCCAGACTAAAACCAGCTAAGGTGGCCTCGTAGAAGGATTTTGATGGAGATAAAAGTTGTCAGAGCACCTCCTTGTGACTCAGTGATCTGCTCTTCACAGCTGATGTTCACCGTTCAGGCGAAGGTGCAATACATGGTACCTTCTCAGCCAAAGACCAGCTGTATGGCTGCCAGGTAGCTTTTGCAGTTGGTGCAACAAAATAAAGTGGGGATTTGAGAACAAGAAGTCAGATTTGGAACTAATCTTCTGGGTCCATTTTGGTTTGAGAGAGTTTCAAACACACTGTACTTTTAGTTGAAGACATTAGAACCAAAAGGATGATCGAGTTGTAAACAAAAGTAATTGTAAAACTACATTTAATAAAACCACTGTGTTCCCAACGTGGAATCATAGCTGAAAGGGAATGAAGCCAAATTGATTCACAATTTTTTAAACTTATTCCAAGGATGTTGGCTTCTCAGGCTGAACCAGCATTTAATTCCCCATCACTAATTGCCCTGAAGGTAGTTCAGAGCTATCTTCTTGAATCGCTGCAGTCCTTGAAGTGTGGATATACCCACAATGCTGTCGGAGAGGGGGTTCCAGGGTTTTGATCGAATGATAATGAAGGATCAACGATATTGTTCCCGGTCAGGATGGCATGTGGCTTGGAGGGTAACTTGGCTGTGTTCCCCTGCTTTTTCTGCCCTAACTGATAGAGGTGGTGTGTTTGAACAGTGCTGTCTTCGGAGTGTCGGTGCGCCGCCCCACTGCATTGCGTAGACGGTACAAGCTGCTGCTCCTCTGCTTCGGTGATGAAGTGAGTGACTAGTTGTGGACCTTCAATCAGGCTGCTCTGTCATTGAGCTTTATGAGTGTTGTTGGAGCTGCACTCATCCAGGCAAGTGGATATTCCATCACCCTCCTGACGAGTCTTGTAGGTGATGGACAGGCTCCGGAGAGTTTGGAGGTAAGTATTCACCACAGGAATCCAAGCCTCTGGCCTGCTCTTATAGCCGCTTTGTGTACATGGCTATTCATTTTCAGGTTCTGTTCAATGGTAACCCCCCCAAGATATTGGATTTTCTCTTGCTGAATATCGTCATTGCCTGGAGTGATTGTTAATAGTCATCAAACACTCCTGGCCTGGATGTTGCTGCTCGCAAATAAAATAAAATGAAGCCCTAGAAGTCAACACAAAATTCTGGAAGTATTCAGCAGGCTGGGCAACAAGTTGGAGAAAGAAGAAGAGTTAATTTTTTCAAGTTGACACAAAATGTTAACTCTCATAGATCCTACCCAGCCTGCTGAGTGATTCAGTTATTTTGTTTTTATTTCTCATGGTCGAGGCGGGATCATTGGTTACATTTAAGGAAAGACTGGATCATTACATGGAGAGGAGAGGACTGGAGGGGTATGGACCGGTTGCTGGTCAGTGGGACTAGGAGGGTGGGAATTTGTTACGGCATGGACTAGTAGGGCCGAACTGGCCTATTCTGTGCTGTAAGTGGTTATATGGTTATATGGATCTCCAGCAGCTACTGTTTTTGCCTTTCTTTTTACAATGACTGTCTCAGACCGCTGTGGTATTTAAGTAAAGGAATCGCGCAGTTTCAGCTTTGTAATACTGACCATTATATTCACCTTCTCCACTGACATTGGACTACCTGAAGGCTAAGTCAGTGATTAACATTCCAAATCATGAGATTGTGTTGTATTTTGTTAAAAGTCAATTTTTTGATCATATCCGCTATGTGCATATACAGACAACGTAGTCATCAGTGCCACATTTCTACTGCGCCATCGACCCGGGTTCGGATCCACCACTGTCTGGAAGGAGTTTGCATGTTTTCCCCGTGTCTGCGTGGGATTCCTCTGGGTGTTCTGGTTTCCTTCAGAAACGGATTGGACTTGTAGGATAATTGGTATCTTTGGGGTCAGGGCCTTGTGGGCCAGAAAGACCTGTTCCTCTGTTGTATGCCCACGTTTAAAAAATCCAATGTGCCAGAACTACTATTTTACTGACCAGCCAAAAAATTCTTTTGTATCTCTTCGCTCACTGTTGTTTTCCCAATCAAGTGAAAAATAAACCACAACTTAGATGGATATGGTATTTATTTGCAAATTATAATCCAAACTGTTACCAAGTCACCAAGAACATTTTGCATCTTAGTTAAGAACAGGTGAGGTGAAGTCTAGAAGGTGACTTTTATGATGTTGTGCATTTATTGAAAAAAGACTGTAAGGACAAATCAGGGAACAATGGTGAGCTTTAACGTCAGTCAAGGTCATTACTGGAGAAGATTCTGAGAAATAAGATCTACCTGCATTTGGAAAGGTGAGGACTGATTAGGGATTGTCAGGATTGCTTTATGCCTGGGGAATAGAGGCACTGCCGGAGTTGCTGTAACAGCAGCGTGGCCAACAGTGTGGACCTGCAGAGAGTGGGAGTGGAGACACAGCACTCCCACGGGGTCCAACCATCCAGCCCGACTGTTGCCAGCTCTGTATAGACTTTAAATAGCCTGTTAAAGGGGCTGACGGTGGTTTTATTTAAAATGCCACGACCACGAGGTCTGCGCCTAAGTGGTGGCACCTGTGAGTAGCAGCAACCACAAGGGATTGCAGACTCCAGGGAAGTGGAGGACTGGTGCAGGGCATCAGAAATCAGGGAGACCACCCCATCCAGCCCCATCTGAGAATTAGAGGAGATGACCCAAGGGACTGTGACTATGGTGGCTGAGGAACACAGGTTGTGGGTTGTTGGTGACTCGAGGAGAGGAACACACGCCGGCTGTGGTCTGCTGGAGACTAGCTGAAGGGGTGGCAGGTATCAGAAGCTGGATGTGAGAGGGTGCAGAAGGAACTGAAGGTTGATAATCGTGTCGGAGGTTCAGATTCGGTTGCTGATGGTTTGAACTGGACTCTATGTGACCACGGGAATGCTGGAAAATCCACGGACACTCGATGACTGTGGGAGGAGCTCTCGTTTGCTTTTCTTTCTCTGACTGTAAGAATCTTGGAAATAGTGTCTCACAAATTTGATTTTTTTTGATCAAGAAGATTGATGAGGACAGAGCAGTAGATGTTATCTACATAGACTTTAAGGACTACTGGAAGGAAGGTCAAATTACATGGACCCCAGGGTGAGTTGGCCAACTGGATGCACAATTGGCTTGATTTCAGGAGGTAGAGGGCAGAAGTTGATGGTTTTTGAGGCCTGTGACCAATGGTGCACTTCAGGGATCAGTGCTGGGTCTGCTGTTGCCATCTGTACTAATAACTTCGATGACAATGTAGTTATCATAATTAATCAATTGATAAATTAGTGGATGACACCAAAATTGCTGGAATAGTGGAGTGTGAAGATTACAACAGGATCAAGATGAGCCAGGAAAGTGGTCAGGGAATGGCGGATGGAATTGAAGTCTGACAAGTTTGAGGTGTGGTACTTTGGTTGGTTAAACCAGTGCAGGACACACACTGTGAATGGTAAGGTAACTGGGGAATGTGGCAGAACAATGTAACAGGGATAGATAGTCCCATAAAAGTGGCTATGAAGGCATGCTTTCATTAGTCAGAGCATTGAGTTATCGGGGCAGAAGCATTATATTACTACAGGACAGATCATTAATAAGGCTGTGCTTGAGAGTTTTGATCACCCAGATGAAGGAAATATATCAAGCTGGAAGAGATGCAGCAAAGATCCACGAGAATGTTACTGGGACATGTCGGCATGTTTTAGAAGGGGAGGCTGGATAGGCTGGGAATTATTTCCCCTGGAACTTAGGAGAGTGAGGGATGATCTTGTAGAGATATAAAAAGCTCTGACGGGGAAGGAAAAGGCCAGTAATGACTGCCTTTTCCCCAGAGGGGATAGATGAAAGGGGAAAGATTTAAAAGGAACCTGAGGGCCAGCTTCTTCATACAGGAGGTTGTGGTTACATGGAACAAGGCACCAGAGGAAGTGGAAGGAATGTGCTCCTCAAAAGACATTGAGACAGGTACAGTAAAATTCCTGTTATCCGGAATTCAAGCAATTGGCAAAAATTTGTGAAAAATAAATATGTAAAAAATATGGGTTTAAAATTGGCATGCCTTGTCATTAGTTCACCAATCACACAGCACGCAGTCTCAAGCAACTGGAAAATTCACTTAACCAGCATCTACCAAACCCCAGAGGTGCCAGAAACCAGCCGTTTTACTGAACATGGATAGGAGAAGTTTAGTGGGATATGGACTGAATGAAGGAAAACGGGCATGGCCAATTTTTGCCATAAGGGCCTGTTTCACTGCTGGAGAACTCTTTAGCTTGAATGTGGCCAAGAGTTTACAAGCCTCCTCTCTCTTGAAGAAAAATTGCTTAGGCATCCATATTATGTTCTCAATCTGTAAGTCAATATGATATCTTTTATTAACTTTTAGTGCAGCTTTTGAATGACCTCCAATTGGTTTTTCATCATTGCTATAATGCATTACACTCTGCTCCACTGTCACTTCTTAATTCAATATGAGGCCATTATTTTTTAAGTGATTCAACTGTTCACTTTATTTAGTTAATTGCACTGTAATTCATGATTGGCTGTACTGGGCAAGCCAAAGATACATCTTGCATCCTCCATCGAAGTTTTCGATTCTCTTTCTGTGGTTGCATGGGTTGCCTCCAGATCCTCGGTTTTCTTCTGTCGCTGCAGATATGTGCGCGCTGGAGGGTTAGTTAGCTGCAGTGTTGCCCCACATGTGCAGGTGAGGAATTGAAACTGATGGGCAGAACAAAAGGCAATTCTTGCAGGATTTCTGCAAATAGGTGCGGGACTGGCGAGGGCCTGTTCTGCACCATATAACTTCATTAGGGGTAGGCAGGTTCCAGTGTACCCTTTATCATCCTTGTAGCCTCCACCCACAAAGCTGGAAAGGAATGAGGATTCATTTCCAATACAAGTTAGCACCCATGGCAAAGGAATTTGCAGGTTGTGATCTTCTCTTGGATGTGCTGCCTGACCATTGCAAATCTCTGAGCTTCCATGTTTCGTACACTGAAGAGGTTTTGGCTATTTCCCACAATGCATCTTGTATTGTAGCACATAGAACCATAAAGACATCATAAAGAAAATTTAAAACTGAAGGCTGAGTGTTAACTGGGACTTTAACACGGAAGGGAGAGGGTTATAGTTTTCATTATGTTTGAATAGGCAGTTGAATGAACATTCATATTTTGACATAGAGGTTCTTTTAAGTAACTCGTATACTTATGAAGCAGCTTCTGAGAAGCAGATGGCTCCAATATCTTTAATAATCAACTCTTGAGTGGAAAATGTAACGAGGTTTAATATCAAGAGTACAAAAGTAGATTCAGCAAAAGTTCAAATCAATTATATTAATCAATTCAAGTTGTTTTTCTAAGTTACTGACAAATGTTTTGTGAATTACAAATATCCACTTGTCTCACCATACTTATAAGGCAGTATATCTTCAGATAAAAACAAAGGATAGTGAAACTGAGATGCTTGCCACCAATTGAATTGATGAAATATTATTGAATTTGATTTATTGCATTAGGGCTGTAATAAAGGTTGGTTTTAAAACCTCTGAAGTATAGCAAAACATGTGTTTTTTTGCATTCAGTAGTATATTGAAAGATAATTTATTGAAACTAATTAGTGGTTGAGATAGATAGATTGATTGATTGGAAGGTTCAAATGCAGCTGTGTTTTAAAATTAATTTAAAAGCAATGAGACTTTATTGCAGTCCTAATGAAGATAATGTCAACAGGCTGATCGTGAATGTGTGCTTAAAGTAACACTCTTTGCCCACCCATTCCCCAGGTAAAGGACCAGAGACACTTTATGCTGGACAGAAACTCAATGACAATGACTGGCATGCAGTCCGAGTGGTTCGCCGAGGTAAAAATTTGAAGCTGATGGTTGATGAAGTCACTGCAGAAGGTACAATTATTTGAGTCATGTAATTAGTCTTGTGTGATAAAATTCAAAATTTTGTTTCTTTTAAAGAGTGGATTTAAATTTCAGGTTCCTGATTATCCAGGGCATCAAAGGTTATGGGGAGAAGACTGGGTAGTGGGGCTGAGAGGTGGGACAGTCTTGATGGGCTGAATAGCCTATTTCTGCTCCTATGTCTTTTGGTCTTAAATAACTTAAAATATTATATAGTGAATTTGAAGCCATATTAATTTAGCTTCAATTATTATTTCCTTTCTTTGTGCCCTGATTCATGTGCAAAAAAATTCCTTTTGGCTTCTCTCGTGGTTCATTGGCTAAAGGGTTCTGATTAATGATGAGCCAAAGAGGCCATTCCTTCAGTGGCACCCCAACAACTTGGTTTGGTTCACACAGATGCATCTGTTTAAATTAATTCACAAAATGGCTTTGTACTTCCAGGGGAATAAAATTCTACAAAGGATCTAAACTTAAATAGAGGTTTAGCAATTCCCCCTTTTATGATATCCTGAGTGGTTTTCATCTACAAATATATAAACATAAGAAATGGAAGCAGGAGTAGACCATCTGCCATTCAATGTGATCACAGCCCCCCTCCACCTACCTGCCTTTTCCCTTACTTCCCTGAGTATTTAGAGATCTATCCAACCTTGTCTTAAATAAATTTACTGAGGTTGCCTCCTCTACTTCAATGGACAGCGAATTCCATAGTTCAGCACCCTCTGGGAAAAGCAATTCCTCCTCATCTCTGTTTTAAATCTTGAGGCTATGTCCTCAAGTTCTGGACTTCTCCACCAACTTAGGCACCTCAAATCTATGCCTTTTTTATAATTTTGTATGTTTCTAAAGATCCCCTCTCATTCTTCTAAATTCCAGCGAGTACTGTCCCAGATAACCTCCCTGCTCTTAAGTTCAATCCCTCTAGCGACAAAGGCCAACATTTCATTTGCCTTTTTAATAGCTGCTCCACCTGCAAGCCAACCTTTTCCGATTAATATATCAGCACTCCCAAGTCCTTCTGCCCATCAGCATGCTGGAATGGTTTGCCATTTAAATAATATTCTGATTTTCCATTTTTCCTACCAATATTGCACTCGATCTGCCAGACTTCTTCCCACTCACTTAACTCTCTGTATCCTCTGCAAACTCTCTGTATCCTCTGCAAACTCTCTGTATCCTCTGCAAACTCTCTGTATCCTCTGCAAACTCTCTGTATCCTCTGCGCAAATGAGACGAACGAAACCTCGTGTTCTGCCTTTTTCAAATTTGAGCTAATGTGTCCCTTCTGGGCTACTTCTGTTCTTTCCCCCTTCCCCCATATTTTTGTCCCTTTCCCCCACACCTCTTCCCTGCCCTCACCCATTCTCATCCCCTTCTGGTTCCATCTACCCATATTTCACCAACAGGATTCCTCCCCATTTGTATCTATCCAGTGTAATTTGTCCTTCACTTCTCCCTGAGTAGGTTCGTAGCTTCCTTTATAATTCATTATCACGTTCTCTGATGCCTGCACTGCTTTGTCTATATTACTCCCCTTTAGCCATCTGCAAACCCACCCTATATGACCCCTCTTCCTCCACCTGAGTCCTTTTTTTCCTCTTTCATTTCTCTCCCTTTGCTTGGCAACTACCATCTCCTCTTCTGTCCATCATTCTTCACCCCTACCTGTTTCACCAATCCCTACTGGCCTCTGTCCAACCTCTTCCCCTGACCCCGTCCTCATTCTACTCGCTACCTTTCCACTGCGCTCTCAGTATGATTGAAGGGTTCTGACCCAAAACATTGACCATCCCTTTTATTTCACTTGATCCACTGAGTTCCTCAAGCAGATTTTGTTTTGCTCCAGATTCCAGCAATTGCAGTCATTTGTGTGTCTCTTATCTCCAATTTAGAAGCACTGAGAGGTAGTTCAAAGACTATCCTTTGATACCGTGACTGAGATTCCACATAACATAATGTACCCAAGTTACTGCTTGAGAAAAGAAATCCATGACCTAATCAGAATTACGAAAGGTTTGACTTGGTAGATGTGAAGAAAATTTTCCCACTTGCAGGAGAAAAATTAACTCAGTAATATAATTGAAATAAGTGAAATGAAATATAATTACAAATAAATTTAAACATGGATTCAAGAGATGCTTTATTAAACAGAGAGATGGCAAAGCTCCCTCCCATGAGGGGTAGCAATGGCATGTACTACAGGGAAATTGAATATCCACAAGAGAGATGATTGGAAAGTCGTGCCGATAGGGTTGGGGGCACGAGAATGCAGACACCGGAATCTGAAGCAAAACACAATGTGATGGAAGAACTCAGCAGATCAAGCACCATCTGAGGGAGAAAAAGAATTGTTAATCAAGCTTGACAGTACGGAGAGGAACTTGCTAATATCATGAGGGAAAAATGGGAGGGGTTGGGCAGGTAGATGGGGTTAGTGGAGGGAAAGCTTGTGTGAAGAATTTGCACAAGCACAAATAGGCTGAATGGACTGTTGAATAACTCACTGTCCCTTTCCTTGAAATAGTCAGATTCTCTTTGGTTCAATTGATTCTTCCCAGCAGCCAAAATTCTTGGAGTGAAGCAAGAAAGTCTGTAGATACTGTGGTTGTAGTAAGTACACAAAATTTCTGAAGGAACTCAGCAGGTCCTGCAGTGTCCAGAGGAGGCTAACATTTACAACCAATGTTTTGGGCCTGAGCTCTTCCTCAAACTGGCTTGGAGCTTGGTTTATCCATTTTTTAAATTGCATTTACTGTATGATAATGTTAACTGTGTTTCAAAAATACCGTTGTTTCGAGCACTCAAGATTGCCTTGAATCTATGCAGAAGCATTTACTTAACACAAACAAGAGAGGCTGGATTGCATCACAGGGTTTTTTAAAACATTGAAATGATACCATCACCATAAGCTCTTTTTTTTGAAGACTTTATTTAAAATTTTATAACATGAATACAATAGAGAATTACATTTAAAGAAAAATTTTAAAAAAATAAAAATGGTATGATTACAATATTACATCAGAAAACTACACAAAATAACACCCCCCCCCCTGTTAATTGTAACACAATATTAGTAATCTAACTTAAAATTAGTCCAGCCCTTCTCCCCCCCCCCCAAAATAAAGAGTGAAGAGTTAATAAAATTAACAATATTATATATGGAAAAAAAATACCCACTTACAAAAAGAGAGATAAAACTTGACCTAAAAAAAATTCTAACAACAAAAAATTTTTTTATCAATACTAAAATATCACACTGAAACATATATTTAAATCAAACTTAAATGCATATAATTAGCAAACGGAGTCCACTTTAACTTATAAAAAGACATCCAATCTTGAATTGAAAAAGATATCCTTTCCATAGTCAAACAAAATTTCATCTCCAAATACAACTTATTTAAAGTTAATATATTTTTATCTTTCCAAGTAAGTGCTATACATTTCTTAGCCACGACTAAAGCTAAATAGATAAAGGAAATCTGATAATCCTCTAAACCTAAATCAATTAATGATTGCATGTTCCCTAATAAAAATATATCGGGATCTAATACAAGATGGATATTATATAAACTGTTAAAAATAGATTGAACACCTTTCCAAAACTTTGCAATCGATCACAAAGCCAAACAGTATGTTAAAAAAAGTATTGGCCGTCTGATCACATCGAAAACAAGAATCCAACTTACTAAGACCAAATTTTTTAAATTTCTCCGGTGTTAAATATAGCTAATGAATAAAATTATAATTAATCATCGCTAGTCTAGCGTTAATTAATTTCCGAATACTATTCTGACAAATTTCCATCCAAGCTTCTTCAGCTATTTTATGTCCTAAATCTTTTTCCCATTTCAACTTATCTTTATCCCAGTCTTTTTTACTATCAATTTCTTGTAAAATACAATACAAATCAGATTATATATCCCTTTTCTGGTATTTGAAGTACATATTCTTCAAAACTAGATTCAGGTAATAAAATCATATATCGACCACATAACTGTTTTATAAAAGATCTTAATTGATAATATACAAATATAGAATTTCCACTAATACCATATTTCCTTCGTAATTCGTCAAAGGAACCATCACCATAAGCTTAAATGAATATAAACAGTGAATAAATTGGTTGTACCTGAGAGGGAAGGAAATTATTTTCTCTTCAGTTTCCTTAGACAGACCATTTTTAGATATGTCTGCAATTTATCAAATTCACAAATCTCTTTCCTAAAAATAGGAAATGGAAGTGAAAATCGGCCAAAAATCCCCGGGCCTTTTAATAAAGACAGACATCTCAAATAAAAATAACCCATGTTGGAACCACTCAGCTGAGTAACATGTGGAAAGAGAAATGGAGTCAAACAATGTTCTAAGGAAGGGTCTTTGGTCTGAAATGTTAAGACTGTTTCCTCTTCCACAGTTGTTTCTGCTGAATCTTTCCAGCATTTTCTATTTTTGAATTTCTAGCATTTCAGTCAGACAGGATTCCCCTTGTCCTCACTTGACCACCCTACTAGCATCTGCATCCAATGCACCATTTCTATAATCTGTCATCTCCTATGTGATCCCATCACTAGACATATCTTACTCTCTCCATCTTGTGTGGGGACAGATCCCTCTGTGACTCCCTCGTCCACTGCTCCCTCCTCACCATTCTCCCCCTTGGCACCTACCCCTGGGACCACATTAAGTGCTACACTTGCATTTACACCTCCTCCCTTACTGTCATTGGGGGCTCCAAACAGTTCTTCGAAGTGAGAAAACACTGCAGTGGGGCATCTACTGCTTCTGGTGCCCCCGTTGTGGCCTCTACATCGGAGAGACTGGATGCAGCCTGGGAGATCGCTTCACTGAACACCTTGGTTCAGTCTGCTGCAATCATGGGGATGGAAATCCATTTCAATTTCAGGGATCATTCCCAAGCTGACATGTCTGCTCATAACTTCATGCACTGCCAAAATGAGTCCAGCCGCAAATTGGAGGAGCAAAACCTCATATTCTGCCTGGGCATCCTCCAACCAGATTACATTAACATTGACTCCTTCATTTTCCATTAACCACCACGACCACCCCGCCCCCACTTTTCTATCCCAATTTCTTTTTTCTAGTTCTGTCTGTTTCCTTTTCCCTCTGTCTTCTTTCCCCCAGCTCTGCATTAACAGAGCTGCTTCTCTTCCCACCCCCCACCATTAATTCTCACTTTTCCTCTCCTGTCCATGTCCAATTATCACCTTTTGTCTGTTGGCCTGTGCTCCTCCCCCTGCCCTGTCTTTCCTTCTCAGCCTTTCAATTCAAGTGCCTGTCTGCTTTTTACTCGTACCTTGAAGGGCTCATGACCAAAACGTCTGCAAGACGTGTTAAGTTCCTCCAGCATTTCTGTGCTTTTTCTTCAGTTTTAATTTTTATTTACCATCAATGCCTCTGTGTCTGCCTTGAATATGCTGGCAGTGCAGTCAAAGTGAAGACTTGAAACAATTTTAAAAATATTTTTAAAAATTTAGACAGGCCTTTATCGGCCCAATTTACAACCCAGTCACCTACACCCCCCATTATGTTTTGAATGGTGAGAGGAAACTGGAGCCCCCGTGGAAAACCCATGCAGACACAGGGAGAACGTACCAACTCCTTAGAGACAGTGTGGCATTCGATCACTGGTGCTAAACAGACGTTGTGCTAACTGCAAGGATTACCCTGGGATTAAGTGTTTCATTGTTAATATACCACATAGCTCGAGTCACAGCACAGAAATAGGGCCTCTAACCCAAGTTTTCCTGCCAATCAAGATGTCTTTCTAAGCACGTCCCGTTTGTCTGATTTTGGCCAATATCCTTGCACTTGTAATTTCTCTGAATATTTAAAAAAACTTTGCATTTGTACTTCCACTTCCACTGGCCCCTTGTTTCACATCCCCACCACCCTCAGTATGGAAAACCTGCCGCTCAGGTTCTTTTTTTGATCTTCCCCCTTTCACCTTTAACCTAGTTTTTGACTCCTCTACTTTCAGAATAACTCTGACTATCCATGCCCCTCAGGACTTTATGAACCTTTATAAAGCCACTCCTCAGCCTCTTTTGCTCCAAGACCAAAGTTGCAGCCTATCTATTCCCTCCTTTTAATTCGTCCTCCAGTCCCAGGAACATCCTTGCAATTTTTTCTGCATCATTTCTACCTTAATTGAATCCTTCCCACAGCATGGAGACCAGACTGCACCTAATTCTATGCATGTGATCTAACCAACATTTTTGTACTGTTTATCAACGCGAGGTCCAGATTCTTCAAAACTTTGTCAACTTGTGGTGTCACTTTCAGGGAACTATGTTCTTGTACCTCGAAGTCTCTCCATTTAATGAGGCTGTCCAGATCCTGCCTTGACTGTGTGTGCCCTGCCCTCTGGTAACCACCCAAAATGCATCAAATCAGTCTTATCTGAGTGAAGTTCCACCTGCCATTTCTCTGCCCACTAACCTAGTTGCTCCGTATCCTGTTGTAACCTTTGTCAACCTGCTGCACTGTCCCCCATACACCAATTTTGGCTGAGAAGTGAGGAAATGTTCTTAGTCACTTTATTAAAAAAAAATTAAAAAGTAAAAAATGTTGCAGGAGCAGGCTAAGAATGATGGAGGGATTGATATTGGATGGTCATTGGGCAAGATGACATTACCACATGATTACCCTTCAGATATTGTCTAATTCCATTGATTTATTACATTGACTAGCAGAAGTGTTTTAACTTGTGCTGTGCCCCTGCTTCTGTCCATTCGATGATTATTTTCTATGTATTTATTTTATATGACCATATTTTCTTTTTCACTCGTGAAAGGTGATGGATAACTGGGGAAATTTATTGAGTCAATGTTCAGTTGAGACCTATAAAATTCTGGCAGGACTGGACAGAATGGATGCAGATGGGATGTTTCCAAGGATGGGCCATGGTTTGAGGATAATAGGCAAACCATTTAGGACCGAGATGAGGAGGAAGTTCTTGACCCAGAGGGTGGTGAATCTGTGGAATTCATTGCCACAGAGGGAAGTAGAGGCAGGTTCATTAAATCTATTTAAGAGGGAATTGGATCTATTTCTTCAGTATAAGGGTATTAAAGGTTACGGAGAGAAGGCGGGAATGGGGTACTGAACCCATGATCTCGTTGAATGGCAGAGCAGGCTCGAAGGGTCGAATGACCTACTCCTGCTCCTATCTTCTATGTTTCTATGTATCAATCAGTAATCAGGAGGTAAACATCAGGCATTACTTTGAGGCCAGGGGTGAAAAATTATCTGAACATCACTCCAGAAGTTTCCTGAGCTTGGGCAGGTGTTCCCATGGTTTCTACCCAAATGTTGTAAGTAAGTGTAGTACGGATTATACCAAGTTATCAGAGAAGAGACTTTCAGTCCAATTGATCTGTTTCCCATCAAATTTCAGCAATCTTATCGCCATGACTGTGGACTCCTCATTCTGTCTCACACTTGCCCAGCGCTCTCGTGTCTCAGCAGCTTCCACATTCCTACCTTCTCTGTACGTGCTGAAGGCAGGGTGCAGTAGGTACTGCAGCTGCTTCATAGGCCTAGTAACCTGAGTTCAACCCTTGCCTGTGTGGAGTTTGCACATTTTCCCTTTGACGACACAAGTTTCCCCTGGATGCTCCAATATCCTTCCCATAAAAAGGCTCACTGCTTTCAATAACTTGCAGTATAGCTGAATGGTAGGAGAATTTGAGAGGAACTCATGGGAATAAGTTATGGGAGAATAAAATGAGGAATGAGAATGATGGGGTTGCTCTGAGAGTCAGCCTAATATTGATAGGCCAAATAGCCTCCTAAGTCATCATGAAATATGGAACCACAGAAATTTTAGCATGATGGTATGGAGGAAATTATTCCCTTTCATGGTATGGGGCTAAGCCCACAGCCTTCTGACTGCTAGCAAATGGAAGAATCCTGGATGATGCCATACCTCATCCCTGAAATCACCCTGGGCACTTAAATCATGTATGGGAATTAAATAACTGGAAGTTTGACCGGCTGAGGTGATGTTGGTGGAACAGTTTAAAGAGAAGCCATTCCTGAATCTTTAACTGCTCAAGGAGTTCCTTGTGTTATCTGTCTCAATAACACCAGTTTCCTCTGGTCTCCCTGTCCACCACTAACATCACAAATGTACAGTATAAACAGTTCTGAAGAGCCCCAAAAGAATAAAGGGGGGGGGGGGGGTTTAGTAATTTTCTATCCACTAATCTGGGCATTAAAGTTTATTGGGCTGAGAAATTGTACGTATCTAACAGAACACACCCAATTTTCATCCATTTATCCAAAGTTTAGCAGAGTCTTTCATAATTAATTAATCCTTTCTGTTTGTTGTTCTACTACGAGGACAGTCCTGGTAATTATTTGGACCTTGGCAAGAGAAAGCTTTTATCACTGTTTATTCTGTTAATTAAAGGTAATTAGAGATGAGCTCTAGATATCACCTTCATGAAACATTTGGAATTCATCATTAATTGTGCACCTCTTTGCGCGTGATGATGAAAATGCGCAGTTCATTTGGCCATTTCTTACAAACCACTATCTTCCCAGAACTGTTCTGCCTTTATTTTGTTATCTGTTATAACACTGGACAACAATTATTTTTAGAAGGATTATGATGCAACTTCAAGCTCAATACAAAGATGATTTCAGATTTGCTAAATCATGTAGGAAGTTGGAGCAGGGTTGGCACCAAAGAGAGGCATCTGTGGGCATTGCCCTCCCCAAATGAGGCCCTGTGCCCTCCATCGCTGTCAGACCCGTCCACACCCTCTCCCGCATCACTAGCATGCGTTAAGCGTCAGTAGCCCTATCCCCCCCCAACATGCTAATGCCCCCTCTAACATTCATTCTGGCGCCGAACCCGAGTTGGAGAAACACGTAGTGAATTTATCCTGTTTAATCACATATTGATACTGACACATTGCATTTGTTCATCTGACCTAAATGTTTTTCCGCTGATTTTCAATTGTACTCAGCATCTAATGTCAGAGTCCAACAATAGTCGGCCAGCATTGATGGATTCCAGTTGCCCCGGCACTGCTTTTCCAAGTTTGCTATATCCTGATTAAACCGTTCACCATGTTCACCATGCAGCCCTAAGATCAGCCAGGAAGAAGTCCAAGTGTGAATGAAGAAAATGAATTTTCAATGCTTGAAGTAGACTTGAAATATGATAGGAGTAAATCACAAAAATCCTCCCAGTGGCCAACCATTCTAATTCTGAGTGCTCACGTGTCTGTCCATGGCTTTGTGTATTATCCCACCCAGACCACCAGCAAATTGGAGGAATAACACTGGATTTTCTGACTGGGCATCCTCCAACCAAATGGTGTGAACGTTGACTTTAATGCTTCCCACTAAACCTGCTTGCCTTTTCTTTCCCTTCCCCATTTCCCGTCTTTCCAGTTCTTCCACCCACCCAGCCATCCCTCCTCCCCCTCATTGCTGCTGTTCCCTCCCTCCTTACTCCACCTATCATCTCCTGCCTTTACCACTCCCCTCCCCACTCTTCTGTTTGGATTCCTGCTGCCATTTTCTCATACTTTAATGAAGGGCTCAAGCCTGAAATGTCAGTCATCTTTCTTTACCATTGCTACATAAATAAATAAGATTGACCGGTATTTGATAAATCAGGACATCAAGGGTTATGGGGAGAAAGCAGGCGAGTGGGAGGATGGATCAGCTCATGATTAGAATGGCAGAGAAGACTCTACTTCTGCTCCTCTATCTTGTGATGAAGGATACTGACCTGTTGAGCTCCTCCAGCATTTTGTGTTTTTACTAAAATAGACAGGAAATCATAAAAAATGTTATTTTTTAAAAAATGGTACGTTGACAGAAAATGTTTAATAATTTTTGTGATCAACAGCCCAAAATCCATAAAATACATCCAAAAGTGTTCAGAAAGCAAACTCTTCATTGTTCAGTGTCATTCCTGTCTGCTTGTCACCGATTTTCCAAGTATTTAATCCAGACAATGCCAATGTTAACCAGCAGATGGCATTTGGCAGCTGTCAATAACTTGGGTCTCAATGAAGCGACTTCCTCATAGATTCTGCCTGCGTTCTCTGGTTAATCCTTGGCAATTAGGAAATATCAGTTCACAAAAAGTACTGAGCAGCAAGAAAAATTAATTCATTTATTTATAGAAATATTTCATGGTTGAAATTAATACAAACCAACCTACTAACAATTAACAAAGCTCACTGGAAGACACTGGAAGAAGGGAGGGAGGGAGGGCTCTGATCAATCTCACTTATTCTGTGCAGTGAAAACAGAAGATGCAGAAAGCACTTGGAGTATTCAATACCCAAAATAGTTGGTTGTGGGTTACTGGACATCGCATAGCATAGAACAGAGAACAGTACTGTACAGGCCCTTTAACCCTTGATGTTGTGCTGACCTATACCTACAAAAAAAAATTCACTAAACCCTTCCTACCTTGTAACTCGCTACTTTCAACCATGCGCCTGTCTAAGAGACTCTTAAATGTCCCTCACCACCCCCTGGCAAAGCATTTCAGGCTCCCACAACTTTTTTTTTTTAAATACAATGTACCCCTGATGTGTCCCCTTTACTTTGTACAGAGGTCCTCTGTTGTGTGCTATTCCTGCTCTGGGAAATCTTGTATACTGTCTGTCTCTCAGAATCTTTAACTCTACAGTTTACCTATGTTATGGCAGTCCTTGTTATTCAGCAAGGAAACAGACCCTGTAGCCCAACATGTCTGTCCAACTGAGCTCATTGTATTTGCCTGGACTTGACCCATATTCCTTCAGTGCTTTCCTATCTTATTCCTGCTAAGCATCCTGTCTTTACCACTCTGATTAAGTTGATTAGATAAATTATTGATAATGTTCTTGTACTGGCTGCTGAGGGAACAGGGAGGGAGGGGTGGTGTGGGGGAAGGGAGGAAATGATACATGATCAACACTGAGTTTTTTTTAAATTATAGGTCAAATGCTTGGTGATCACACGCGACTGGAGTTTCACAACATTGAGACCGGGATAATGACAGAACGGCGCTTCATCTCTGTGGCTCCATCCAGTTTCATTGGACACCTTCAGAGCTTGAAATTCAACGGAATGATGTATATTGATCTGTGCAAAAATGGGGACATTGAATACTGTGAGATAAATGCTAGGTTTGGCATGAGGTCCATCATTGCAGATCCTGTCACTTTCAAAACCAAGAACAGCTACTTGACCCTGGCCACTCTGCATGCTTACACATCCATGCATCTCTTCTTCCAGTTCAAAACCACTTCTCCTGATGGATTCATCCTGTTCAACAGTGGAGATGGCAATGACTTCATTGCAGTGGAATTAGTCAAAGGGTAAGATTTTTCTTGATGAATGATTGAAAATCAAAATGATACTAACCTTTTTTCTTTTTTTCAGTTCTGTTGAAAGATCCTGGAACTGGAACATTAACTATCTCTTTGTCCACATGTGCCTGACCTGTTGGATTTGTTTTGTATTTCCTGTTTATATTTCATGTTCTTTGCGATTGCCAGCAGTGATTCTCAATGCAGCACAGAAAAATCTGAGAATTCTTCATTAAAAAGACTTTTGCAAATCATTTCCTACTTCCAATGAATAATTTTATGAAGTTCTCTCAATTTTATTCTTGGTGTCTCCAATCACTCTCCTTGGTATAACTCTAGATTCAATTGGTCCATCTGCATTCCCTGTAGTACTGCCTTGAGTGGAAGCTCCACGAGTTTAAAAACTTGAGCTCTTTCTGCAATGCCTGGGTGATGGGACTTTACCTGAAAAGTCTCTTGTTTAAAAATAAATGGCATCTCTGTCAAGACGTGACTTATTCAGGAAAAAAAGTTGTCTACCTGTAAGCATAGCTGATGGTTTCTGACTGACATCATTTAATATGCAACCTAAGTTTGAGGTTATTGATTTGCAGTTGCCAGCTTCACAAGTGGCACGGTCCTTGACTGAAGGAGCATTTCTGGAAGATGAAGATGTGTTCTCACATTTAAGTCTTTCCCCTGAGACTATAGTCAGGATATCCAGCAGTGAAAACATTTCATTCATCTCGGATGGCCACAAATCGTGCATTCAAAAGATTAATCATTTGGAGGTTTACGTCAAACATTAAAACAAAACTGGAATGATATGTCATTGTGGGTCGGTGACTAAAAATTTCACTCCTCAGAGTTTGGGTTTAAGTTGAAATCTAGATACTTGAACACACAAGCCTCTGCCAACACCCCAGTCCAGTACTGAGTAAGTGATGTACTGAAGTGTGACCATTTCCTGGATCCTGTCTGCCTGAATGGGAAAACATTTTAAGCAATATTAAGGAGATTCACCCTGGTGGCCTGGTTAATATTAAGGAGATTCACCCTGGTGGCCTGGTTAATATTAAGGAGATTCACCCTGGTGGCCTGGTTAATATTAAGGAGATTCACCCTGGTGGCCTGGTTAATATTAAGGAGATTCACCCTGGTGGCCTGGTTAATATTAAGGAGATTCACCCTGGTGGCCTGGTTAATATTAAGGAGATTCACCCTGGTGGCCTGGTTAATATTAAGGAGATTCACCCTGGTGGCCTGGTTAATATTAAGGAGATTCACCCTGGTGGCCTGGTTAATATTAAGGAGATTCACCCTGGTGGCCTGGTTAATATTAAGGAGATTCACCCTGGTGGCCTGGTTAATATTAAGGAGATTCACCCTGGTGGCCTGGTTAATATTAAGGAGATTCACCCTGGTGGCCTGGTTAATATTAAGGAGATTCACCCTGGTGGCCTGGTTAATATTAAGGAGATTCACCCTGGTGGCCTGGTTAATATTAAGGAGATTCACCCTGGTGGCCTGGTTAATATTAAGGAGATTCACCCTGGTGGCCTGGTTAATATTAAGGAGATTCACCCTGGTGGCCTGGTTAATATTAAGGAGATTCACCCTGGTTAGTATTAAAGCAGCATCACATAAGTAAATGATCATATTAATATTATATCTTATTATTGTATCTGGGAACCTGCTCTGAGTAAAAATGCTTCCATTATTAGAACAGTAGTTAAATGTAGCACAGCAAAAAGTTCATAAAAATGTAGTACTGTATCTACTGCTTCCCCTCTCTTTTCTCTATCCCCTTTCTCCCTTACCATTCTACTTTTTCTCACTTTCATCCCCTTGCTCCTCTCTCCCCTTTCTTCCCCATTCTTTGCTCCTCTCTGCCCCTCCTCCTCTCTGCCTCATTTTCCCTCTCCTTTATCCCCCACTCTCCCCTCCTATGCTCTCTCATCTAAGAACAAGTAAAAATCCATGCTATATTCACAGTTAAATGTGCAAAACTGCTGGTTGTTAATGGATTTGCTAGCAAGACTAACGTCAGAGTTCAATTTGAATCAGTCAGCAAGAAGTGTTTGCTGGGAAAGGGATCAGGAAATGGTCAACAGGACAGGATGTATCTGCAGAGAGAGAGAGAGAGAGAATTGATGCTTCGGTGTCCGTCACCTTTATGAGATGCTGAACATCTCTAGTTTTCTCTTGTCTCCTGTCAAGTTTATTATCATCCTGTTGCACAAGTACAATCTGTCGAAATAGCGTTCCAAGGTCCTCGGTACACACAAACAGACAATCCATATGCAGGAGAACCTGTCGAAATAGCATTCTAAGGTCTTCGGTACACAAACAGACAATCCATATGCAGGAGAACCTGTCGAAATAGCGTTCTAAGGTCCTTGGTACACACAAACAGACAATCCATATGCAGGAGAACCTGTCGAAATAGCGTTCTAAGGTCCTCGGTACACACAAACAGACAATCCATATGCAGGAGAACCTGTCGAAATAGCGTTCTAAGGTCCTCGGTACACACAAACAGACAATCCATATGCAGGACAAGTATTTCATCTATACAAATAAATATTGTTTTGTAATTAAGAGAGTCTTGGATGGTCCATGTGAGCAATTCCTTTGGTCGTTCATCGTTCTCACTGCCTGTGGGAAGAAGCTGTTCCTCAGCCTGGTGGGGCTGTATCTCATTCCCAATGGGAGCAGCTGGTGTGTTTGGGGTGGAAGGGGAACTCAATGAATTTTCTTCACTTCACAAGATACCAGTAGATCACATCGATTGGGGGGCGTGGGACAGAAGGAGAGCTTTAATGTGAATGTTCATTGCTTTTGAGAAAATTAAACTTAAAAAATGGATGCTGGTAATCTGAAATAAAAACTGAAAGTCCTGTAAATACTCAACAAGTCGGGTGGCATTCGTGGAAAGAGAAATGTTTAAAATGTACCAATGTTGTAGATTAATTGGATGTAAATTGGGTGGCATGGACTCATGGGCCGAAATGGTCTGTTACTACGCTGTATGTCTAAATTCTTAAAATTTTCATTCATTTAGAAATAATGTTTCAGATCAAAGATGTTTCAGCAAAACTTGTTTTGAAACCGTTGATGAAAATTCAAAGTGGAAGATGCATTTGGTATTTTTATTGGCAATGTTGCATCGAAGCCTATTTATTTATTTTTTTTGTTTTAATAGCAGGAAGTGTATACTTTTTTAAAAAATTATCGCAATATTTTCTTTTTCCTCTACTTTTGAATTGCGATTGATAATTTACTGCTCAGTGTTTGCTTGTTAATATTCTCCTTGGTCGATTTTGTTTTTATCTCCGAGAATCCTTGTACTTTTGCAGATATATCCACTATGTTTTTGACCTGGGGAATGGGCCTAATGTTATCAAGGGGAATTCAGAAAAGGCCTTGAGTGACAATCAGTGGCACAATGTTGTGATTACCAGGGACAACAGCAACACTCACACACTGAAGGTGGATGCTCGATCTGTGACTCAAATCATCAATGGTGCCAAAAACCTTGACCTTAAAGGTAAGCTTTACTCAGTTTTTCGTCCTTGTTCACCAATCCAAATCTTCCTATTGATTCCAATTCCACACAGTTATTACCTATCCATGCCATTTTGATTTCAAGAGGTTTTGTGCTTTGGGAAAAGAAAGTAGTTTTGGGATTGGGGCAAAACTATTTTCTGCAAATACAGTTTACTGTTATCAAATTTGAAACTGCTGAGAAGATGCAGTAAAGTAGGTAGCGTCTATGGTGAAAGAAACCTGCAGGACAGAGGGGCAAGAGCAGGTAATTGCTCTGCTGGGACCTTTGACCACTGAGGCAAAGCTATCCTGAATCCTTCCTGCGTGGCGGGCATTAGGAAATAGGATTTCTTGAGGGTTTAACAGTATGTGGCTGTTTCTAGTTGCAATTCTTGGTAAATTGTCTGCCCAAGAGTAGAGTTTTGGATGAATGGGCCAGCATGCCCTGGATTTGTAGTCCTGTGGAAGCAAATCTCTGCCTGATGATCTGCAATTGGCCATCATGTGATCAGAGAATATCACTGAACCACAATCCGTACTGGTACCCAATGAATCAAGCAAGCCAATTAAACAAAACATTGTAGATGCTAGATCAACAATTTTGCACGGAGTTAAATGAATGTAATTTTTTTTTCCAGTTGCCAATGTACAAATTGGAGTAAAGCTTGCAGTCGTTCGGTATCATATGTTGTCATTTCTAATCTCAGCCATGGTGGAAATGATGGGTTAATTCCCTTGTCAGTCAAATTTGGAGCCTGTACTCTTTTAATTAAAATTGATTTTATTATGGAACTAAATCTTGCTGAGATATTATTTCAAGTTCTCCTACAAAATGTTGGTATTGTTTGCAAGATCAGCATTATCAATGAGAGGGACACCTTATTTATAAAGGGGCCCAACCCAAACCATTGACTGACCATTTCTCTCCTGGAATCTGCCTGACTCACCGAGTCCTTCAGTTTTTCATTCTTTGCTTATAGATTCCAAAGGTTGTGTTTTATTAGGCCAGCATTTATTGCCTGCCCCTCATCACGCTTGGAC
Organism: Narcine bancroftii; assembly: GCF_036971445.1. Lineage (NCBI taxonomy): Eukaryota > Metazoa > Chordata > Chondrichthyes > Torpediniformes > Narcinidae > Narcine > Narcine bancroftii. Next base: position 17,607,486 of record NC_091470.1, on the reverse strand, counting down.
ATTGGTGGAGCAGCTGTTGTGATGAAGGCAATATTTGCTGGGACGCTTCAAGATATTTGCATAGTGACGAGACAAAGAGTGGCAATGCACTTCCAAACCAGGGTAGTGATGTGACTTGGATGGGACCGAAGTATCTATTGGTCTTCTCCTTCGTGGTGTTAGAATTCATGAATCGGTGAAATACATTTGCAAAAGGCTTGGCAGGTTTCTGTGGCCCATCACTTAGCTTCAAGAATCAAGATTTGAAGTTATTGTATTGTCATACATGATAACAGGCCCATTCGACCCCACGCCACTCAATTACACCCATTTTTTAATATTTTGTTTATGATTTTCAGACTCGTAAAACTCAACAAACCTTTCAATCTTTTCAACATTCCTGTGTATCTACAGAGTCTGCTTTTATCCTCACCCCTCCCCATCCCTTCCCACGCACAATTTAACATACTATCAAGTAATTTATGTTAATACAGACATCGACCCCTACAAAAATCTAAACAGAAAAACAAAGAGAAAAAAACCCTAGGAATGATAATGACTAAGAAACAAAGATTAAAATGTGGAAAAAAATAAACTCCGAAATAAAGCCCAGAACAACTGAAAAGAAAAAAATAAAAACACATCGTCTGCACCATATCCTGTTTCACTAGTCACACTCTTTTTCCTACTGGGCACAAATTGTTACAGTATCTCTATTTTGGGGGGGGGGGGGGGGGTAGTGGAATTAATCTATCTGGGTGCCGTTATATCTCAGATAAGGTTGCCACACTCTAACAAATGTGTCCTGCCTCTTCCTTAGGTTAGATGTGATTTTTCTCCAGTGGAATACAACTCTGCATTTCCACATTCCAAGGTGTGGTATTTAACTGGGAGTCAGACTTCTTGGCTACTGCCAAAGCAACCTTTATGAGCGGAATTTAGTATTTTGTCAGTCTAAACTATATGTTTTCAGTATCCCCCAGAAGGGACAACTCTGGATCCCGTGGAAAATCCACTTTGTATTTTTTTTCGGAATGTCCCCCAGGTCTTTGTACATAGCCAGGTGGAGTGAACAAAAGTTCCCACCTCCACACCACCTTTAAAGCACGTCTCGGGGGTGGTGGGGGGGGGGGGCGTGGCAAGATGGCGTAGGGAACAGACGTGCCTTCCAGACCTCTCCTGACTCTGATTTATATTTTTGTCTTTAAGTGCCCGTTAAAGTTCTTTTAAAAGTTTATAAATAATAAGAGGTGTTGGATTAGTGCCTAATGGTTTATATGCAAAAAAAAAGGTAAAAGAAAATATCCACAGACTGTTAAAAAACTACATTTTCTGAACTACATTTTCAACGTAGAATGGATCCAGAGGAAGACGTGCAGAGTTCGGCATTGAAGCTTCGTTTTAAGCCGGTGAGGCTCTCTGAAGGTCGCACTCAACAGCTTTCAGACTAAGGGGCTGGACGGGTGCCAGTGTTTCGCACGGTGGCCACTGCGGGTGTTGTTGCTGAGGCTTTGACAGTTGAATCAGCTGGGGCGCCACCAGCTGGAGAGTTAAAGTGCTGTCATTCGACTGCTATAGTGGTGGCGCTGCAAAATGCATCTTCAATTACAACGGTTTTTCCAGACATCGATTCAGTGAAGATGATTAAAGAGATTTGGCTTAAAGATAACCCTGATCCTCAGTCTCCTGGCATTGCTGGGGGGACTTTGAGAGGGATTTTTATACAAAGTCAAACTGCTAGAAAAGATACTAAATTAAGGGAAGGGACAGAAGATCCCGTGGTCTCTAAGGAACAGCAAGACCCCATTATGCCTGAATCTACTTCTGTTGAAATGTCTGTTAAGGATCTTGAAGATAAGATATATTCTGTATCGAGTCACTTAGCTAATTTTGTGAACCTGTTTATTTCCAAGATTAATGCGATGGCGGAAGTCATTAATGGAGCTTTTAAGCTTGAAACCATTGAAAGATTTGAAATGTGTGATCAAGGTTTAGTCGATGGACAGGATCAACTGCAAGATGAAAATAGAATAATTGAAACATTGCAGATCCAAAATAAAAATTTAGCAAAAAAGGTTGATTATTTGGAGAATCAATCTAGACGGAACAACGTGAAAATTGTTGGTTTGCCAGAAGGTATAGAAGGACCAGATCCAAGAAAATTTTTTACTGAATGGATTCCACGAGTGTTAGGACAGGATAAATTCCCTGAAGGTTTAATACTGGAACGTGCTTATGGAGTTTTAAGAAGAAAATCTTTTTCAGGACAGAATCCAAGATCTGTTTTGATCCGTTGTTTAAACAATTGTGACAGAGAGACAATTTTACGTACGGCTATTAGAAATGCCCAGCAAAATAGATCTCCTTTGATGGTTCAGAATAATCTTCTTCTATCAAGATTTGAGTCAAGAAATTATGTTTCAACGACGCGAATTTAATTCTGTGAAAGAACGGTTGTGGAAAAAAAGACATAAGGGATTATTCAGGTATTCTGCAGCACTGAAGATTTTTTAGGATGGAAATTAGCCAAAGTTCTTTGACAATCCTAAAGAGGTTATGGACTTTGCTCAGTCTCTACCAATCATGCAGTTTCAGGAACGATGTAGTCCTTCAAGGTCTCCAAAGAGAGTAGAGATGTAAGGTGGGATCCAGTTATTTAAAAGAAATGGAAGCAATGGTGACCGAAGTGGTAACGTTGATTTAAAAAAAATAAAAATAAAAAATAAATACATCTTTTATCTTTTTGAGAAGAGTTTAAATAGTTTAAATAATGATGATAGTTTAATGAAATGGGAGTTGGGAGAGGGAACTGGGTGGGCACTAGTTTCCAGAAGTCATCAGCTACCTGTGAGTTATCTCACACCCAATATTTTGGGCAGTTTAAACAGGAGGAGGTAGTTGTTACCTCCAACCTGTTTTTTTTTCTTTAATTTTTGGGTTAAGAAGTGAAGGTTTTTTTATTATTTTTTTTAAATAAATAATTTTTTTTTAACTCTTTGTTTTCTGATTGTAATTGAGAGGGAATTAGGAGGTTTTTTTCTCTCTTCTCTTTTTTGGGTTTTTCTCTTTTTTTAAAGTGGATGATGTCACAGAAGATAATAAGTCAAAAATTGAGGATGTTGAATTAGATGAAGAGGAAGATGAGGGGAAAGGTGATAAGAAGAAAAAGAAGAAAATTAAGTACAAATACATTGAGGGAGAAGAGTTTAATAAAATTAAGTTAATTTCGATAGAGAATTTTGAAGATGTTATAAATGAAGAATATGGAGAATTTTATAAGAGTTTGAACTGTTTTCTTTATATAAGGGGAGGGGAAGGAAATAAAAAGTTTATCTGATTCTTTTTCTAAGGGATGTTTTTGTTCTCTCGATGAATTATAAAGGAAACTTGGTATTAATGGAAATTCTGTATTTATGTATTATTAATTATGATTTTTTTGAATAACATATGTGGTTGATATATGATTTTAATATTTGAACTTAGTTTTAAAGTGGATTTCATTTGTTAAATACATGTATTATGTTTGATTTAAATAGGTTTAAGGGTATTATTTTAGTATTGATATTTTTTTGTTGTTAGTAATTTTTTTTGTTGTTAAATTTTATCCTTTTTTTGTAAGTGGGGTTTTTTCTATTTTATTTACAATATTGTTAATTAATTCTTCACTCTTTATTTTGGGGGGAGGGTTGGACTAATTTTAAATTAGATGATTAATGTTGTGTTATAATTATTGGGGGGGGTTAATTTGTGTAGTTTAATGATGTAGTATTGTAATTTTTATTATCTTATTTTTTATTATTTCTTTAAATGTAATTTTTAATTTATTCATGTCATAAAATTTTAAATAAAGTTTAAAAAAATAAAATAAAAATAAATAAAGCACGTCTCTGAAATTTCTGGCTTTGATTTGTGTAATTTTTGTTGTGTGAGTACAGCTGGTGCAAGAAATTGTATTGCACCAACTTATATCTGGGCACTGATGACTCCAGTCATGCTGTCCAGACACAGGTCTTGCCACAACTCTTTATTGACATATTCCCAAGTCTGACTCCCATCTCTCCCTCAACCTGTGGAAGCCGAGCTTCGGGCCCTCAGTCCAAACCATCAGCAACCCAGGTGCAAACCTCTGACATGATCTGGAAGCCTCCAGCACCCTTGGCATCCTCTCTTGTCCCAGTTCCGATGCTTAGTACTCCTTGAGCCAGCCTCCAGCAGTCCACAAAGGTGCATTCCAAGCCAGTAGTGGTGGAAAGAATGAATGTTTGGGGTGGTAGGTCTGGTGGCTACGAAACAAAAATGCTTTGCTTTGTTTTGGATTTTCCAAGCTTCATAAGTGCTGTGACATGTTTCAAGGAAATTGTGTGTATTCTACTTGACTTATTTTTACTGAGGGAGCTTTGAGAACAAGTTCTGCTTTCTGTACCTCATGGAAACTTGGTGGAATTTTGAAATAGATGGTCTGTACTGAAAATAGACAGCTTGTTATTTGTTCTGATGTGCCCTGCCTCACGTCCAAAACATTGTTTTGCCACTTTGCACAAAACTTGCCTCATGCTGAACTATCATAAACTACCATCAGTGTCTGGAGACTTTCTTGTTAGGCTTGTGCTGAACGAGTCCACTTTGACAAAAGGATATGTCATCTTTGGTTGGAGCAGCACCAAGAGGGAAAGAAAAAGAACTGTCAACCCGTCACCAAGGGTTCTGGCCCAAAATGCCAAAAGTTTGTTTCCTCCCATTGATACTGCTCGACCCACTGAATTCCTCTCGCACTGTGATTTTTTTTTTATCCTCCGGATTCCAGCATTTGCACCCAATTGTCTGTCCCCTGTCATCTTTGGTTGCTATTCTCAAGAGTCTGGAGGGAGGATGTAGTATTATAATCCAATGGGCCTTTAATTTCTCTGATTGTCTGAGGAGCAAACTTTCCTCAGTCATTCTGTTATACTGCATGGGAATGGTATTAAAATGGTTCATGCAACAGATGAACAGGATCTCAGCTTGAACTAGTCTTCTGATGGGGAAGATACAAAATTAATTCCCATTTATTTAAAAAAAAACTGGAAAACATGCAATGCTTAAATTGGATGTCCTGCTGGTAACATGCAGAAAAATATAACCCCCATGCTTTAAGTTAGGCTGTGCTCTGAAGTGCTGTAGGACACAACGGGGATCCTTTGAAGATTATTGCTTTGCAGCAGAATTTTCAGTCATTTTCTTTGTCTTTGTCTTACCAGGTGTCCTATACATCGCTGGGCTGGCCCAAGGCATGTACAGCAATCTGCCAAAACTTGTTGCCTCCAGAGATGGTTTTCAGGGTTGTTTGGCATCTGTCGACCTCAATGGAAGGCTGCCAGACCTGATTCATGATGCATTACACCGCAGTGGTCAGATTGAACGTGGATGTGAAGGTACTCCCTTTTCCAACTCTAGTTCGGGCTACCGCATCAACTCGAACAGTAGAGCAAACCCACATCTATATATCCATCCATCTGAGAAAATTTCAATGTTGTTTACTGTCATCACCTTGTCTTTTGTTGTAATCGTTAGTTCACCACTGAACCTGTCCATTTAATCAGTTAAAACCAACACCAAAATTGTGTTTAATTGGTTTTTGTATGTAATAACACACATGATAGGGTTCTTTTAATTTTGAAGATTTCTATGTACAGTACTTTTCAAATGAGTAAATATATTATTTATCAGAAACATAAAACCTTGCCTTTTTGATTTTATTTCTTCAAAAACATTTATTTTGTTCCCATCATTCAAGATTTTATGCATGAACGACCTATTGTGATCTGAATTGGAATCTGATGGCTGTAATGAATGCCTTGAGTGTGGATCTGCAAATGGCCACCTGGGATGGAAAAATTGGGAAGACAAAGGCTCTGGACTAATTGGGTAGCTCCTCTTTTTAAAAAAAAAAAAAAAAAAAATCACAGCAGGCATGAAAGATCAAACATCTTCTTTCTGTGCTGTACCATTTCTTGAGCTTTGATGTTATCGAGAAATAGGTCTCAGTTCTTCCCGATTGCATTTTTTTTTAGCCACCGCAGGATGTTTACTACTGAGTTTGCATCAGGAAGAAAGGCCACTGATGGGAAACCGCCATTGGGAACCCTGTTTCTGATTACCATCCTGTGATTCTCACTTGGAAAAATTGCATTGATGAATTCTAACTGAAGACCAATTTGGGTGTGCTGGCATTTCATCAAATTGTTCTTTGACACTGGGTTAAATGTTGGGAAAGGAAGATATTGTTGGTTTTCCATTTGAGTTATGGCCTTGATGCAGAGGAGGGGTAGAAGTAGAGGGTGGAATGGGAGAAAGTTGGAAATAAAATATATAAAACTTGATATTGTTGTGTGTTTTCTGAGTTTACTTCGAGGCAGAATTGGCCTACCTTTCATGCCTGGTTGAACTGCTTTTCTGCTTTTTAAATTTAAATCAACATTAAACTTTAATTTCTTAATTTCCTTCCTTTCCATCCTTCATTCTCCACAGAAAGCTTGTGATGCAAGAAATATTGGCATCACTGGGAAAACAAAAGAGAGAATATCTGAGCATTTATATCGGGGGTGGGGGGGGACATTCCAGGGTAATTTTGCATGTGACCACAACATGCCATAATGAATTGTCTAATTTCATTTGAATTAAGAATTTATTTTAAGATGGCTGAATGACATATTACTAACATTCTTTGACACAACTTATTTAAAAATACTCCGAGTGAATGAGGTGATTTTTTTGTATCTGGCGATAAATATTTTGCCTTTGAATTATGAAGTTTAATTTAATATTTGAAGCATTCGACTTTAAATCTGCATTAGTTATAATGCTTGATGTTATTGTTCTTTGCATTTGATTTTTACCTAAATGCATTAGTATAGATGGATAAATTTAATACTGAGTGTACACTCATCAAATAAATTAGGCTGACTCAGTAGTGAGTGGGAATTACATTCACCTTCTGGAACAGATGGTGTAGTTCTGTGCATATTGGATCTGTGTTTATGTTGGTTACCTGGCTTCAATAATAGGTGGAAAAAGAGTTCTTTAAATAATTAGTGTGTGGAGTATCGAGGAGATGGAAGAGTAAAACTGGTTTCCCATTTGAGTTATGGCTGTGGGACACCAGAGGGGGTTAAGGTGGAGAAAGTTGGAAATAGAATGCATCGAATCTTATTTTTCAAGATTCCGTATTCAAGATCCTTTTATTGTCATATAATAAAAGATGCAATATAACACAAAATTGCATCTACTCTTCTGTAACGCAGAGAAAGATTCACCACCAGCAGAAATTGCCCATGTGTCTCTGTCAGAGAAAGAGAAGCAAAAAAGAGACCCCCCGCCCCCACCCCCAGTCACTGAATGTCCATGGATTCTCCTCCAGTGCTCCTATAGCCTCTGCAGACCCTTTTCCACTGTCATCCCAGTTGATTGGTTGTGCAGTGTTCTGGGATAGCCTTTTCCACTGGGACATTAATTGCTTTTCCACTGAACACAACTCATCCCCGGGGATTGGAGTGTTCTACCTTCAACTGATAACGGGTGACTTTCTGCTGTCCCTTTTCCACTGCTTTTATCAGCATGTCGGTGTCGGCAAACGCTGGGGATACGAGAAGGGGTAGAGGTGGTTAATCCCTGGTGTGAAATGAAATAATTTGATGCTGATGTTTGGACAATGTTCCTTTTCCACTGGACCCTGTCTCAGTAAATTCCCAGTTAATTCCTCGGACAGGTTGTCAGTGGGAAAAGTGGTTACAGACTTCAATCCAAACCACCAGCAACCTGAACTCCAGATCCAAACCTCTGACATGATCAGGAATCCTTCAGTGTTCAAGGATCCCTGGGAGCCCCTCCCACCCTCAGCATCCTCCTGAATCCAGGATCTAATACCTGGTACCCCTTCAGCCAGTCTCAAGCTTGTCACCAGTATTCCACACCTTGAATGGGTTCCTCTCCTTGAGTTCCCAACATTCTGCCACCTGTTTTCTTCAGCTACAGAGCCCCTCACTGGTCCACAGTCATGGTCACCGTCCTGTAGGGTCATCTTCTCTGCTTCTCCTTCTCAAGTGGGTGGGGAGGGGAAAAATTCTCCGTTTTCTAGTGCTCTGTTCCATTCCGAAGCCACTCCCGGACATAGGCACCACCGTTTTGAGCCCAGACCCCACAGATGCAAGATTTTAAAATAAAATGTCTGCTCTATTTAAAGCCTGTATGGAGGTATTAGTAGTAGGACTGGGTGGTAGAACACTATAGGTCAGCGCTGTGTCTCCACTTCCCGCTCTCCCCGTGTCTGCACCAGTAGCAGACCTGCCATTACAGCAACTCCAGCGACACAACCATTTCTTTTGTGGGTTCCCAAATATTATCTAGAGGCAGAATTGCTCTACCTTTTATATCCTGGCTGAAAAAGGCAATGCAGGATTCATTGCAAGACTAAATAACAGGCAAAAAAGACATAGCCCCATCAAAACTTAAAGAAAAAAGTTCTTCTTTTAATTTGGAATTTTAGTCTGTTGGAATATGCGGTGCCAGTTCTATGAATATTGTCTCCATGGAAACCCATTCCTACTCCAATTTCAAATGTGCACTGCCTGGCCAATGTTTGACTGCCCGTATTGTCTAAACAATGAACTGGTAATCGTGATGTTCTGCCTGTTCCAGAATTCAGTTGCTGCTCCCAAGCACAATTCAAGATATACAAGTGGTCATGGGGTGGATTTCTACCAATAGGCTGGCTACCACAGTTGCACGGAATTCAAGTCTCTGACCGTGACCACTTTCAGAGCTGAAGGAAAGGAGGCAGGTTGGAGAAGATGTGGCAATGGCGTAGGGAAATGGAGAGTCAAAACAAGCCGACCCACGCTTGGCAGCTCTTCCTTCCCCCATAATGCCGTTCTTCTCACATTCTGTTGTGCCTTCTCACACCTCGTGACAGCTCAGGCCACCAAAGACTGCTTCAGTTTGGAGATTGGACCCAGGCTTGTACTTATCTTAAGAATGGTTGGCAGTGGATTAGATGAAGCAGAGCAGCAGTTGTCTTGCAGACAATCAATAGCATATTCAATTGGTTCAGCAGGATCGTAATGCTGTGGTGGTGGTTCAGCAGGATCGTAATGCTGTGGTGGTGGTTCAGCAGGATCGTAATGCTGTGGTGGTGGTTCAGCAGGATCGTAATGCTGTGGTGGTGGTTCAGCAGGATCGTAATGCTGTGGTGGTGGTTCAGCAGGATCGTAATGCTGTGGTGGTGGTTCAGCAGGATCGTAATGCTGTGGTGGTGGTTCAGCAGGATCGTAATGCTGTGGTGGTGGTTCAGCAGGATCGTAATGCTGTGGTGGTGGTTCAGCAGGATCGTAATGCTGTGGTGGTGGTTCAGCAGGATCGTAATGCTGTGGTGGTGGTTCAGCAGGATCGTAATGCTGTGGTGGTGGTTCAGCAGGATCGTAATGCTGTGGTGGTGGTTCAGCAGGATCGTAATGCTGTGGTGGTGGTTCAGCAGGATCGTAATGCTGTGGTGGTGGTTCAGCAGGATCGTAATGCTTCATCCTGCATGATAAACCTGCCTCCAGCTTCATTTAAAACACCACACACACATTCACCATATTCCAGTCACCACGAATGAGCAGATGGGAAGTGAAGCTCCTGCTGTACCTTGATGATTGTATGCAATTAAACCCTTATCCACTCAGTTCCAGTGTATTCAGGGTGTCTTCTTACCATAATTAGATTAAATTTCTCTGCCACTAATTATTCCACTTCAATGATAGCGAAATAAATTCTTAATCCAACTAAACAATCTGTAATACATATTAGTATTGAGAAAAGACTCACTTTCAGGTTAAAATTTTTAACCTTTTAACCTCCTGACCAATGAATCTCAGAATGGCATCAGAATGTGACCCTTGTACAAAATAGTGTGCACTCTTTACTCCTTTGACAGGACTGCACTTACCACAGATGGTCAGGCACAGGTTCAGGTTGGTTGTGACCCATGTTGGTGTGTTTGCTGTATTTTTTTTGTCCTGATCTTTCAAGCCCTTGATGTTGTCTGGGTTAAACTGAGTGGGTGCATAATCAATAGATACTACAGGGACTCAGGGACATCTAGGAGATGAATTTGGTAAGTCTCTTATGGTTTAGTTTCTAATTTGTGGCAGCCCTCAAACCAATGCATTTTTGCTTAGTTTGTGGTTTAGTGGACACTGGGGCAATATAACCTTCCTTTCTGTGGTCCTTGCAGAAAGGTAAACTGGTAAAAGAAATGGGCACATTGCAAAGAAAATGGAAGCAGAAATTATGGGCAAATTGCAGGGGGATTGAGTTCAGAAGTTGAGGTGATATTGCAGCTCTATAAATCTCAGGTGAGTCTACACTTAGAGTATCGTGTTCAGTTCTGGTCATCTCATTACAGAAAAGATGTGGAAACTATGGGGAGAGCACAGAGGAGATTTACCAGAATGTTGCCTGGATTTCAAGATAAGTAATGAGGCAAGGTTAGCAGAGCTATGGCTTTTTCTCTGGAGCAAAGAAGGATGAGAGATAATAGAGATCTACAAGATTGAGAGGCATAAGTAAGGTTGACAGCCAACACCTTTTTCCCAGGGCAGGAGTAGCAAACACAAGAGGACACCTGCACAAAGCTGCACTCTCCATCTGCTCAGAAGTTGGGATCTGTGCATAACTACTACTCTTATCTGCTCAGATAATAGAGGTTCATGTTGTTTGGGACCAGTAAAGAGGAAAGCAGAGTTCTGGAGGATGTCAAGGATGCCATGGACGCAAGTGAGAAGACAACAATATTAATGGGCTAGGTCTTTGAGCAAAAAGCATTAGAAGGCAGAGCTGGTAAATCAGAACAAGTTCTGAAGTGGTCTCGACCGAGATAACTGTCCATTTTCCTCCATGTATCTGCCTGACCTGTGGAGTTTGTTTTAGAGTGAGAGATTTAGGCCTCCTTTCTCCCAACAATGCTGTATTCAGGCATTTTTGTTGACCCCCCCCCCCCCCCCCCCAAAGCCTGGTCACCATTGCATCTTGAGAAAGCTTCCAAAATAGGTGATGATGGAAAGCACCATGAGAAAGAATTTGGGCCTGTTACGAATTAACAGCCCTTTACATTTTGATAGAGATTAAAGAGACTTTGTCAGCACTAACAAGGAACAGCAATGACAAGAATTCACCAGACAATGGTATTATTATAGTTTAATAAAAACTAGAATTTTATGACATTTCTTACTTATCTCTAACTTAATATCTAACTTAAACTATATAAATGTAAACCTCCACTATGTACAAATGTAAATATTTGTGTTAAAGTCCCAAACTCTGAAAAGTACATTTTAAAATTTCAGCTTTTTGGTCTTAAAGGTCTTAAATGTTCAGTTCAGAAATAATTATAAAGTGCTCTTAAACCTCACATCTTCAGGCTTCTTTACTCACAATGTGGCTATTTTCTTTGACAATGAATTCACAAACCAGCCAAGGGTTAAAGGAAATGGCAGCACAAAAATGGACCCAGTAGGAAAAGCCATTTCCCAGGTGTAGCGCACAATAGCACCAATTCTGCTTTACTGTAACTCGACCTGTCTTTCATAAGGTTTCAACTCCTGTGTCACATGGGCTTTGACTTCTGTACTCTCAATAGAACTCTTCGAAAACTGAACTCAAAATGTCTGAATTTGGTAATATAGTTCTCCAAATCATGTGATCGTTACATCATCGCTGAGGTGAGTTCCAATTCTTAGAAACTACATGACCATCAGTTTTAATTCTATCAAAACTCTGTTCCTTTTTCGAAACCATCCAATAACGACCTCTGACCTCGCCTCTATTCAAGAGGCTTAAATGGCTTTGATTAAAAAATTGGCTTCCTTCAGCAGTTCTGAAGACCTATTTGAAACCCATTAACTCTGTCTGTCCAAGACACCTCGACTCCAATAATGAACACTCTTCTCAGAAACCAATGATTCTCTATAGATGTGCTACGACCTGTGTGTGACCCTGTACCACAGTGTGATGCTCATCTGCAAATGTAAAAGAATTTTGTTCGTTTGGAAGTTTCACTTGGCCCAACCTTAGTTTTGGGGGTTTAAAACCTAATCAGCTGCAATTTTTGCACCCTTTTACCAAGTCTCTACTTTTAAATCTACACATGTTGGCATTACCAAACATCTATCAAAACCCATTGCTTATTCACACACACAATAAGCATTTTAATTAGCTTTCAAAACTATTTTTAACCAACTATATCAAGTATTAATTGATCATACAGACTCTCATTAAGCTTATATTTTTGGTTTTATCGCAACGAGCCCCCAATTTTGTTACAAACTAACAACCCTGTAAAATTTGTTGGGGACTAAAAGACATTGTTCACACTAACAAAGGAACAACAATGGCAAAATTCACCAGACAAAGGTAAATTCAAAATGATAGTTTTTATTAAACTATATTAACATGACATTATTTACTTATCTCTAACTTCAACTACCATGCACAAGTGTGTGTGTTAAAGTCTCAAACTCTGAAAAGTCCATTTTAAGACTTCAGCATCATTTTAGTCTTGCTTGAAGGTCTTAAATTTTCAGTTCAGAAATGACTATAAAGTGCTTTTAAACCTCAGATCTTTAGATCTCTTTCAACTTGCAATTTTCTTGATGAGCTGTCTCTCATAGAGATATTCTTCAAACAGGAGTGGCTATTTTCTGGGCACAAATGAGAAGTGGTCTTACTTATTTAAAAGCACTTACGTTGTATCTCCTGTGAATAGATAATACAAATCCTGTCTTTCCAGGAGGTCAAGCTTTCTGTCTTCAGTTTTCTTACACGATGAGGCTGCACTCTACTTTCAAAAGAGCAATTGGAAAGTGACCTCTTTCAAAGCCACTTATTTGGTGTTCCCCTTTTTCAGGAGTAACAGTGACAGATTTCTTCCCCCACCCCCCGGCTGGAAATATTGCTGCTTTCAATCCTGTCTCAACAAGATGGTGAATTGCCTCAAACTGACCTCTCTCTCATTTCAATAATATATTTCTGGAAAATCTCTCATCACATGGTATATGACATCATTTCTGTCTTTGAAGTTCATAATGTCATTTCACATTGATGTGCTAAAAGCATCCAAGTCCACTTATTCACAGAATCAAAGTAATTAACTTTGATGGTTCTCTCATGTTTCTGGGCTGTCTGGAATTTAATAACAAAATGCCATTTTGTATACTCAAGCAGACAATCCATTGTTCCACTTATCTCAAGAACCCTCACAAAAATCTTTCATCTCTTCTCATTGCAATGCCACATCGGACTCTTCGACTTTCAAACTGGCTTCTGTGGCCAATAGTCTTTAAAATACAAATGTTTTTGCAGCTGGTAGCTGGCTTCAGCATCAACAAAGAACCATGTGTGTTTAACATGCTAATATATTGTCTTTGTGCCCCTGTAACCACCCAAAACTAACTTACTAAATCATATCTAGATGAAATATAGTTTTAACATTAAACTAAGGATTAATATTAACACAGATCCGTTACAGGCCCCAACAGCACATTAGGTGCTGTGCTAAAAACAGGAAAACAAGAGTTGGAGGCTCTTCTGGCTAATGCAGCAATATCTTGATTCTATCCAACAAAAGGGATATGGCCTTGGAATAAAATAAAAGTAAATAAGCAAACCCTGGTCAGTCACACTCCCTTCAGCCACCAATACAGTGAAGGAGGGTGCCATCAAGTAGCCCCTGGAAGGAAGGTACCAGAATGGGACGTGCTCAACCCTCACCTTAACGAGTAGGTTCTTTTGCCAAGTCCTTTAAAGAAGAATGAACGTAACAAAGATGAATTCTTCAAGAAGATGGCGAGTGAAGGAGTAGAATCAGAGACTGGTGTCCTGAATCTGAACAAAAGAAACTCCATTGGGAACCTGGCTGCATTTTGTTGCAACCAGTTGTATTCTTTCCACAACTAGAAGCATCCTCTCTGCATTGTATTAAAATCTCATAATTTTCAATCCTGCCATTAGGTCAGCCCTGAGCCCTCTTCTTAAGACCAGAGAGAGCATCTTTCTTCCTCATACACTTTGCCAGAGGCTGTGATTGGTTTACTTTCAATATTGAATGAACAGTGCAACTACAGTGATGTTAGTCTGAGAAATTGGCCCTTCAAAGTCCATGTACTTCACACAAAGTACAATAGGAATCTGGAGCTATCTCTTCCTAAATACTTTAGAGGCTGAAGGCCAACTGCAAATATTTAAAATTAAAATGAAAACCATCTTTTTGGTCATGGTTATCAAGGATAACAAAACCTACTTGTCTAGACAGAGTTAAGATTTAATTGGGTGTCAGACATGTTCATGGCATTGAATAATCAATTCAACTTTCTCCATTCCTTGATTTGATTCAAACTGATCAAATACTTACCTTCACATTCCACAGTCTGGTTTATAGGTGAGAGTTTGCACCCCGATGCATTTTCTCCCCAAAAATACACTATTCTGAAGAGTTATCAACTGTTTTAGTGGAGTTTGAATTTTGCTCAGTGGTGTCATTTTTCTGAAGATGATTGCATTTGTAATCGCAAAGCAAAAATCTTTTATAAGTAAATACGATTTACTTAATTATCTTTTAGTAGTTCATAAACATTTAACTTCTTAATTATGGTTTAACTACTCAACCCTTTATCATTAGCTAATTTATCATGAATTTGGATTAATTTACTGTTCCAAATTTCTTCTGACAAACTGACCACTTTTTGCATTTTTTTTAAACTTAAAGTACATTTTGAAAGATGTTTGGTATCATTAGAAAAAGTACAGTTTAAGTTGCATAGTTCTTCAATCTCTAGGGTGATGAATCCTGTTGTGAGGAGTTCTCCTCCAGTAATTTCAGTAGAGCAGAATGGCCAAAATGGATTAAGGTTGCGAGCTCTGCATAGAGGATGGCATATTACAGCACAGTACGGGCCCCTCAGCCCACAATGTTGTGCCTACAGAACAATCTAGACCTTGCTTACCTCACACCTTGCATCTATGTGCCTTTTAAATCTCCCTGTTGTACTAGACTCCACCAACACCCCTGACAAGACATTCCAGGCACCCACTACTCTCTAAATTAAAAAAAAATGCCTCTGATGTGTTTCCCCCTCCCCCCAACTAATCCTTCCTCCCATCTCCTCACCTACAAATGTCCTCTGGTACTTGCTACTGTTGCCCCGGGAAAGCGTGCTGGCTCTCCGTGCTCTCTAAGCCTCTCGTAATCCTGTGGATCTCTGTTAATTCACTGCTTTTCTCCGAAGAAAAAAAAGTTCTAGTTGTTTCATTTGAATATTTTTAAATTTATTGTGAATTACATTTTATCCTATTTATAATTTTTTTCAATTGTTTCATTAGTCCAATTTACTTGTAATGCCTTTAAATTATGAAACATGCATCATATTTTGATGTTGTTGACAGATGATTAGTGGGCGCATCACTGTTTTATGAATGGGTTTATCCTAGATTCCACTCCATGTATTGGAATTCTTTTGTGATTTATACCAGGGAATACAATTTATGTTGAGTGACAACCTGGTCTGGTTATCCAGACAAAGCCTGTGTGGCTCCTCACTGACCACTCAATCTGCTCCAATTACCCAGTGTTCTGCTAAAAGGATGGTGGAACTAGCTTCAATTATCATTTTTCATTCTTATAGAATTAAATGCAAGGAGACCAGAAGCTGCAAAGAAAAGGAGAAAGGGATTCATTGGACAGGACCCAGAAAAAGTCCAAATGTCTTCCATCTGTGGTCCATTGGCAAAATTCATGTTTTTATAAGGCTCTGTAATTGGGACTCAGATATACTTGTAAAATGGGAGGAAGGTCAAAAAGTTAAATGGTGAAAACCAACCAGAATACATTTATTTAAAATGTAACACATTTACAGTAATAAGCATTTTACTCTCATATTGCAATGTGATTATATTATCACAATCGTCAATTGCTGTTATAATGATTTGATTATAATCCTGCCTTGTCTGGTCACACGTATGTGTTTTTTTTTTGTTCAGTTTGTAGACTTACTGCGGATTTTAACTCGCCCCCATCATTGTGTTTGGTTTAAGACTGTCTTTGTGCATACTGCCTCTTTTTTTTCTTTATTTTTAATTATATTTATTTATCCAATCAATTAAAGATGCATCTTGTGTCTGGTTTGATAAACAGTCATTCGGACAAGCGAATTGTAATTCCTGAAACCACCGAGTGAAATCAGCAGTTTTTTCCACTGCTTGGCAAAGCCAAAATTGATGTATAAATGCCTCAACTGTGGGATTCTTATTAAAATCACTTCTCCTGGCAATATATGACTCAAAGTTTATATGTGCTGACAAACAGCATTAGCATATTAACATTGCATGTTTTGTTCCCCTTTAAATGTGGAGGATTTGCTTTGATTGACCTTGCTGCCATCTACTTGACTAACCTGTGTTATTGTTTTGCTTCTGTTCTTTTGCTAACAAAGTTCTGTCGACCAAGGCAGATCTCCAAGGTAGAAAGTTGTGTTTCACTCTGGATCGGACTGAAAGCTGCTGCGTGTAATGTTTTGTGCCACTTGCTCAGACTGATTAAATTCTTCTCATATAAGTATTTCGTCCAATCCAATCCTAGCTCATGTTCCCATCCCATGATTAAGATACTTTCACAAATTTTGTCCAATCCATAAACCACTCCCAATTCTAATTGACGCACTCACTTCCGCATTCTCCCTGTGGTGGAAGTCTGCCCAGTAACAGACAGCTCATCTTGGAAAATTGCAGCTCTTACAAAGGTGGAAATGGCAAGACATGAGCTTGTATTCTCTATGAAGATCTGAATGCCTGCCACTTGTGAATGAATGTGGGCCCTAATCACACAAATCTGATCAATCATTTCCATCTCTGTTGATTTGAATATAGTTGTAGAACAGAATACATTAACGCACAAGTCTTGAAATCTTTCTGGGTTTCTGCAAAATCTGATGCCTGCAATAATTCCACATTAATGCTGAAATTATAAACAAAGCAAACTGTTAATGTGCAATTTGCTTTAAATTCCATTTCTTTCCATTTTAATAAGGAGTAAATCTTTAATTTTGTATGTGTGTGTATGTGTCTGTTTATATAATATTGTGGTCATGGCACTGTGTAGCGAATGAAAGAAAAACCACACGGAAGCTGTGAGTGAGTTGAATCAACCAACTGACTTTACTGGAATTCTCCAAGAGCTTATCAACATGGCCTCCA
Source organism: Narcine bancroftii (assembly GCF_036971445.1). Classification (NCBI taxonomy): domain Eukaryota; kingdom Metazoa; phylum Chordata; class Chondrichthyes; order Torpediniformes; family Narcinidae; genus Narcine; species Narcine bancroftii. The sequence continues at coordinate 17,590,248 of NC_091470.1, read as the reverse complement.
TGATGCTTTGCACGCCCCACTACCCCTGAGACCAATTTGACATCCCACTACAATATACATATGTGTATGTGTTTACAGTGTACATATATACTGTGTACCTCTGTGTGTGTGTCTGTATATATATATATATATAAATATGTGTGTGTATATTTATATATGTATATAAAAAATCTCACACATACACACACACATATTAGGATGATATATAAGAATATATATTATCAAGTTTAGGCTAATTTTAATGGCAAATAAGCAGACTATTTTATTCGGGAAATATCCCTTCTGATCAAAAGAAATTATTTCAAATCTCGTTGTTTGGAGCAAGAAAAATCTGATTACTTAATTTAGTCTCTCAGATTGTTTCTTGCACTGTGTGAGAGGGTCTCTTCAACATCTATTCCAACCCTCCTTCCTTCCACATCTCAACCTTTTCTATCTTGCTTTAGTATTTTTTCAGAGATGCCAATTTAATTTTGAAATCTCATGCAAACAAAGGCATCCTTCTTGTCCAACTTGAACTTTGAATCTTTTCTTAACTTTGGAATATTCAAAAATTAGACAAACTGAAAGAAATATGAATAGTTAACTAAGTAAAGACTATTTGAACGCACTCTTATAAGATTGGAAATACTGTAACCAAGGCGCACAAAGCAAGCAGACTGGTGTGCTTTTTAATGAGTACCAATTCAGGACACAAGCTTGCTCCTGTGGGTCTTCTCACGCCATCTTGTGAGACCAGCCGCCTCATTTTAATATTCTCACCTGAGAAACAAGATGTCCTGGTACTTGGTCTCTCAGTATTGCAAAGGGGATTCAGTCACACTAACACAAATCCCAGGAGTGGAACTGACATCATTTCTGCACTTGGAAGTGGGAGTTTGTTATTTTGTACCTGTGAAAGCCATCACAGTTAAATCTATTTGTTTTGTGATCTTTCACCAACCAAGGAATACTGTCAAGGAAAGGTCACTGATTGCAGACCAAGAGTTGGAGATTTGTTGGTGGATCGTGGCGCAAACCAACCAAACTGGATGCTGGGTGTTTCTTGAGAGTTGTTTGAGCTGCCCTCATCAAGGCAGGGATAGAGTATTTCATCACACTTTTGAGTGATGCCCTAGAGTGCAGTGGAAATGTGCATTTATCTTTCAACTCTTGATGCGATGACTGTCTCTGAATCAGAATTTCTCCCCCGAGATGTAAAGATATAATCTAGGGTGGCACTCCATGATGGAACTGAGGGACTGCTATACTGTCACAGTTGACATCTTTCAAATAAGGTGTTAAACTGTTAAATTCAGACATTCTTCTTCTGATATCCATTTTCCTGGGCTGCCGCTACTTCTCATGCTTTAAATCTGCCAGTCAATGCTGAATTTCTAACTCTAGGATTGCAAATCCCAGTAGTTGTACGCTGTTGGCTGAAATCCAGAAGAGACATTATGAGCTCATCATTTTTGACAACCTAAAATAGCTGTTTTACAGTATCTTGCTAAGTTGATTTGTTCAATGAATGGTGAATCTAGCCTGCGCCATGTGACATGGCGATGCAGCACTTGAATACATTTCCAGCAAATTTACCACCAACTTCAAGTCGATTTGATCAGTCTCATAATGACAGCTCCTCTTAAAGCATTTAACCATTCAAGGCTTCTCAGTTTTTAAAAAAAATCCACTTTTGGGATCAAGAAATTGGGTTCCCATCGTTATTAAAGTACCAGGTACTTAAATGGTCAAATGAACAATTTATTCAGTGATATCCCATTGAAGTTCTTGTTAGCCATAGCAACAAATGAACGCAGTAAACCCCCTGAGATAGGGACCTTCAGAGAAAGTGCAAACTTGATTTGTCACAGTGATGTGCAAGTAAGAGAGAAGTTGCAGGAAGAGTCTGCACAAAGTGGATTTTTCTTTCCTGGGAAAGTAGGATTTCCTTAGAAATAAGAGGAGATGCCAGACCATTTGAGGAGAAACTGCTGCTATTTGTGGAGTCATGTCGAAAAATTTAGAGCCAGGCTACACAAAAAGTTTGTGGAAGGTTATAAATCTTCTGCAAATGGCAAATGATCCAAGGTTGATTATCATTTTTAAGATTGATAGACTTTTGTCAGCTAAAGCAGGAATACAGAGTTGGATCACAGGTGACTTTACAAAGTTCATCCAATGTCAGAATGAGCTTGAAGGGTTCCCACACTCATCTGAAAAAAATAAATGCCTGACATCTCCTTTTAATTTGGAGCCATATAACTCTTGTATTAACATCTCTTTCAGCCAACCCAGAAGCAGCAATGTGATAATGAGCAGATAAAATATTTTATCTGTTATTAATTAAATATTGGCCAGGGTAACAGGGAATGTTCTCCTTTCTTTCTTTACAACTGTGGAACAACATGGCACAGAAACAGGCCCTTCATCCCATCTAGTCTGTGCCAAACTCTTATTCTGCCTCATCCCAATAACCTGGACCTGGACCATAGCCCTCCCAACCATGTAGCTGTTCAATTTTTTTTAATGTTGCCATTGAGCCCGCATTCTCCACTTCAGCTGGCAGGTGGTTCCACACTCCCTCTACTCTCTACATGAGGAAGTTTCCCTTAATGTTCCCTTTAAATATTTCTCCTTTTACCCTTAACCCATGTCCTCTTGTTCTCATCTTGCCCAGCCTCAGTAGGAAGTGCTTGCTTGCATTTATTCTCATCTTTTCTGCTCATAATTTTGGATTCCTCTTTCAAGTCTCCCCTCATTCTTTGACGCTCAAGGGAATAAAGTCCTAACCTGTTTAACCTAATCTTGTCTTTCCTTGAAGAGGGCTTAGGCCCGAAATGTCAGTAATATATCTTTATGGACGCTGCGAGACCAGCTGAGTTCCTCCAGCGTTTTCTGTGTGTTTTTAACCTTGTAACTCAATTCATCAATTCATGGCAACATTCTTGTAAATCTTTCTCTTTTTTTGGAGGGGGGGTGGGTTGCAGGCAATGTACGTGGCAACTTTTTGCGTGCCTTACTGCAGACAAAAGTTGAAGTACATCATGTATAGTAGAAGTCCAAAAATCCAGACCGTGCGAGGATCCGGACTTTTCAAAAACTCTCAAACTTTTTTAATTTAGCGGGCTTTTGTAGGCGTGTGTGTATGCATAAGCATCAAGGATGCACAGTGACAACAAGTTTTGATAAATGAAGCATGCTGTATTGGCTAATAAATAAACTATCAATATTTGCCCATTTCTCTCTTCTCCTTAAATTTCAATTTTAAAAGTACTGCCGAGAATTCAGACAATCCAAAATTCCATACTGACCCATTCCCCGAGCAGTCTGGATTTTAGGACTTCTACTGTATATTACATTTCAATGTATTATTATGTGACAATAAAAGGAACCTTTGAACTTTTGAATCTTCTCGGCACTCTTTCAATCTTATTGATACTTTTCCCTTGGTTCGATAACCAAAATGGTACACAATATTCCAAATTTCACCTTACCAATGTCTCTTAACATCCCAACTCCTTTCTTTGAAAGACTGGCATCTACCTAAGACAAGTTCTTGTTGTGGAGTTAAATATAAAAAGCTGCAAATACGTTGATTGTAGATTACACAAGGATGCTGGAGAAACTCAGCAATTCACGCTGCATTCTTTAGGTAGCAAAGATAAAGAAACATAACCAACGTTTCGGGCCTGAGCCCTTCCTCATGGTATGAGCTAAAAGCAGGCAGGCGCTTGAATGCAATGGTGGGGATTGGGGCAGGGGAGAACAGAGATCCACAGATAAGAGGATAGGGGTGGGAAGGCAGAAGAGAAAAAGCTGAGCAATCTCTGAGGAGGGACAGCTCTGAATAGAGAGAGTGCAGGGGAGGGGGAGAATGGAGAGTTGGGGAAGAGGGGGGAGGTAGAGTTTTGAGGTCAAGGTGAAGGTGGCCGGTAGGGGAGGTCAGAGGGGAGTGTAGGAGAGGTGGAAAGAAAGGGGGAAAGACCTCATTGTAATTTTTTAAAATTCATTTGTAGATTGGCTTGACAGAGGACCAGAAGGGCTACTTCCAGTTCTTAGGCAATAACAAAAGGACATTCAGTCCCTCAAGTTGGTTCTAGCATTAATTGGATGATGGAGGGTTTCTATCTTAACTTTTATTTCTCAATTTTGGTTCTGTCATCCTGACAAAAAGCTATCAATTCCAGTTTTTAACTTTTCAAAAGATGAAGGAAAGTTATCCAGATTTCCACTGAGCTTTGAATGAAGAAATATTTATATTTCATTCTTCAGCAAATGAGCTCTCATTTTATGGTATGTCCCTAATTTGTAACTGGTAAAAGAAAGCTGTTTAAATAATTTGAAATAAATGCAGACAAGCCTGGAAACACACTTTATCTTTCTCTCGCTCACAACCACACACACTCTCACTGTGATGTACTATTCGTGACAGTAAGACTCGAAAGACTGAACAACAGGCTTTATTCTACTTAAAGTCTTCTGCTGTAGTTAGCTGCAACTCCTTATGACTGACTTCGAGAAGCCAGATGTGGCTTATATCCTGGCGGATGATTGGCAGCCGACCGGGTGAGGCTTGATCCATTCAGGTTGGCTGATTGACAGATGGCCGGGTGTGGTCTGTCCTCCAGTGATCTTCCTGCAGGTACACAGGTCACCCCCTGCAGTCGGCGAGTGGTGTATCACCACACTCCCACACACATACTTCCCTTCCCACCTCACACACTCAATTCCCTCACAAACATACACACACTCACACAATTCCCTCATAACCCGACACACTCAATTCGCACATGTGCACGTACACACACACACACACACACACACACTCACCCTTGACAAACCTTTCACAGTGGATGCACTAAAAAAACACTCTGCTTTTGAATTTTGCTGCAGAATTTGCTTCGAAAATGTACATGGCAATGAGAGAGGCAGCAGGAAAAGGCTGAGTAATTTAAATGGTTCAATAAACAGACTGTGCATTGAGAATTGAAGCCAAAGATTTCACCGGCTGTGCAGCTGCCTGACTGTTCTGCGCTCCCAAGTTTAAGTGTCAGTCAGTAATTTGGTCAAGGTTAGAAAGAGGCAACTTCTTAAGACCGGTGGGTCACTCCGTTGAAAGAATGATGTGCATCATTGAGAAACTGTTACTGTGCTCATTGAGTCCAACAATGGTGAGGAGTCTTGGGCTGCCCATTAAATGCAATTCCAATTCCGCAATGTTTTGATCTTTCAGATACAACAGCAAGGCAGTTAACAGACAGATTCGCTGCTCTGGCAGCTTTTGCAGACCTTTGCTTTCTGCCAATACCTACAGCCATTTCTAATTAGGCCTGAAACATAACAACCTCTGAATGGCAGAATATCAATTCATGGCTACCAACAAGTGTTAACAGCATAGTTGAACAGGCAGAAATATTAAAATTTGTGTGTGAGGCTTTGAGGAATTAAATACAAGAGCAGGGATGTGATGTTGAGAATTTATGAGGCACTGGTGAGACCTCATGGAGTATTGAGAGTTTAGGGCTTCTTATTTAAGAAAGACTGTGCTGAAGTTGGAGAGGAGGTTCCCAAGGCTGATTCCGGGAATGAGGAACATTTGATAGCTCTTAGCCTGTACCCATTGGAATTTAGGAGATTTTGGGTGGAGGGGTGGGGGGAAATCTCAGTGAATTATTTTGTATGTTGAAAGACATGGACAGAGTAGATGTAAAAAGGTTATTTCCCATAGTGGGAGAGGCTAGGACAAGAGGGCACAACTTCAGGATTGAAGGATTTCTGCTTAGGGCAGAGATGTGGAGAAATTTATTTAACCAGAGGATGATGAATCTGTGAAATTTGTGGAGGCCAAGTCACTGGGTGTATTTAAGGCAGAGATTATCAGGTTCTTGATTAGCCAAGGTATGAAAGGTTATGGGGAGAAGGTCAAGGAGTGGGACTTTAGGAGAATGGATCACCTCATGATTAAATGGCGGGGCAGACTCAATTGGCTGAATAGTCTATTTCTGCTCCTATGTCTTATGGTCATTGACATGGAGAAACAGGGCAGAGCATAAACAAGGAATCTTTTCCAATGTCAGTGTTATACAAGTCCAGAGGACAAAGGTTTAAGGTGAGCAGTAAGAGATTTAGGAGGAATCTGAGGAAGACTTTCTTTTTAACCTAGAGAATAGTTGCAAGCTCATTTGCACGAACAAGCGGTAGAGACACAGACTCTCGCAACATTCTAGATGCTTCTGGATGAGCACTTAATTGCCAGAGTAGAGTAGTCCTTGAAGTATGGGCTGGTCAATGGCTAATAGTAGAGATAGATGGTTGTCTTGCGTGTGGGGTAGAGGACAGCTGTTTCTGTGCTGAATGCAACTGTAAATAAAGCAAAAACATGGTGATTCTGCGTCTGGATTAATAATCTTGAGGCCGGTGTTTATGATCCGGAATTCAAATCACATCCCTGGCAGATGGTGGATTTAAATTCAATTAATTATCTGGGATTAAATTATTCTTTTAAAAATCATTGCTGACTTTGAAACTATTGGATTGTTGTGTCAAAGACCATCTGGTTCAATCTTGATATTCCAAGGTCACATCAACCTGGTTGAATCTCAATTGCCGTGTGGGTACGGCTGGCAAGCTGCTCAGTTCAAGGGGGCAACAATTGGAGGAGCAACACTTCATATTCCCTCTGGGCACTCTCCAACCGGATGGCAGTAACATCGACATCTCCAGATTCTACTAGATCACTCCCCGTTCTTCCTCTCTCCCCATTCCCTCTTTCTTCTTTCCTCTAGCTTTCCAACCCCTTCCCTCTCCATTCCCAAAGCCATCTCTCTCCCCCCACTGTTTGTGGTGTGTCCTCCCTCCCTTATCCACTTATTACCTCCTACCTGTGGGCCTGTGCTCCTCCCAACATTTTGTTCAGGTGCCTGCCAACATGTTACCCATACCTTGATCAAGCCTGAAACGTTGATTTTCTATCTCTCTCTTTGCTTTATAAAGTACACTGTTTGACCTGCTGAGTTTCTCCCAAGCTTTATATTTTTACTTCAGTTCAAGAGTGGCTTGGTACAGGTGTTGCACGGCCATGTACCTCCCCAAAATGAAGAATGAAACAACTGCTGTGAACCGTGCCAAAGACACATATGCATGAGTTGCAGAGCTGCCTGAGCTTGCCTAACTGAACTGATATAGTCACTCTCTAAAATGGTGACTAATGAGAATTTTCTGGAAGAGCGAGAGTGGGACACAGCATTCTTGTCTTCCATTGGTGTGCGAGAGGCAGGTTAATTGAGGCTACCCAAGGAGTTACCACCCACTATGTTTTGACACCAATTGCGTTTAGGATAAATTATGCAATGATTGAAACAAAGTCCAACTGGATGTCAACCAATTCAGTAGAGAGAGGATAATGATCGAAAACATAATAATTCCACCTCATTATTTTTGGAATCAACCCACTGGGGTTCTGAGTTCCTATTGATTTGGAAGCAAAGCCAACTGTAAATTAGTCACCATTAACTCCTCACATGATATTGATACCATGGTAACGTCTTCATTATAATCGTATACATATTAGCAGACACCATGTGGTTCCAATCATGGGTTAGTGGTTTGATTTACATAGTTAAGATTTTTTTTATTTCAAGAGTTTCCGTAATTGTTTGTCAGGTTTTGTCTGTTAATTGCCTGACCTTCAACATCAGATCAGTTCAAGGACTAATACGGCTTTTATTCATACATGGCTTTGCTGACACAACCAGCCTTTATTGCTCGTTCCCTTTTAATTTTGTACTGCGGGCCTTTCAGAAGCAGATAAAATTCAACCACATTTCTGTGGCTCTAGGTCACTGAAGTGCAAGATCACAAGATATAGGAGCAGAAGTAGACCCATCGAGTCTGCTCTGCCATTCTAATCATGAAGTGATCCATCCTCCCACTCCCGACTTTCTCCTGTAACCCTTGATAGCCTGACTAATCAAATACTAATTAAATACCTGTCAATCTCAGGTTATTTGTTACATTGTATTTCTTGCAGTGAGAAGGATTATAGAGTTACTTAGTCCCAAGGAAGCATGGTAGGGTTAATTCAGGAGCTTGTTGGTTGCATGGAAGAATCTTTAAGCCTCTTGGACTGGGTTTTCACACACTCAAACCTTCACCCCAATGGGAGGAAGGAGAAGAGAGTGTGTCCAGTGTATTAGCTGCCTTTCCTAGGTAGCGGGTAGTGTAGATGAAGGGCAAGGAACTGTGCCTTATGTTCTGAGTTGCCTTCACGAGCTTCTGCAGTCAGATTCAAATAAATTCAACACTAACTTCCTCCTCAAAAGCACTGGAAATATGTGCATTTCACCATTGTAGTAAACAATGTTGATCTTGACGAAGTGCTCTTGCCAGGAAGTTAGCATTTCCAGTTCTAATCATCAGGCGTGTTTGAAGATGTGCAATTAATGATGTCAAGGTGCTCCACGCCTATGTTGACCAACTTGCCAATATCAAGTTCATCACCCCTAAATGGCCATTGAATACCATGGATCACGAGCTTTAAATGAGCGTGTTGTTGTGGGAGTCACAACATTGGTTCAATGATTCAGAGGATTGGAGATTAAACTTTCAATTCTTTTTTGTGAAAGATTCAACAAAAAGTAAATTTGAAGGGACCTGATTGTTTAAGAAATTGTCGTATTGGGGTGGATGTTCACTGTCCTTGCCTGTTCTGGTTATACTTGACACCAGAACCACAGCAATGACATGGACCTACATGCCAGTTAATTGTCTCAGCATTTCAAAAGGATTTCATTTCCTTCCGAGGTGCAACTAGTGATAGGGAGGAAGTTTCCAGTTTTGCCAGTGACTCGCACATTCAATATTGGGAATGAGCTCCCAAAGAGTATTTTATGAATGGAGAAGGTTACAAGAACACGAAAGACTGGCTACCGATGCGCAAACCACTACTGATTCCATGTGATTCCATCAGTCTGATAGTGGGACCTGAATATGGCACCAGATCCTGGCATCACAGACACAAATTCTTGTGTTATACACAAATGTACTGGAGAAATATCCATAGGTATACCTGACAAAGGGGACAATACCCAAAACATTGGATACCCTTTACTTCCATGCGCTTACTAAGTTTCTGCAGTGCATCTTTGCACTCAACCCCAGCATCTTCAGAATTTCTTGTTTAACTCTTTTTGTGTTAACAGTTTGAGTACAAATGAAAATCTAAATATCCACCTTAGGAAACGTTCACCTTTGTGAGCGAGTTTTGTAAGCTTTTTGATAAACTTGTCTGTCTGTAGCTGAGTGGCTCCCTTTGTACGTCAAGTTAACTCTGGGTTCCTTCAGCATAAGTCGAGATGATACAGTAAAACCCCTGGTATCCAGCACCTCTCAGGGTTTATAGATACCGGATAAGTGAATTTTCCAGTTGCTTGAGATTGCTTGTTGTGTGAATGGTGAACCATCATCGAGACATGGCAATTTTAAAAACTTTGGGTTTTTTTACCAATTTATTTTCTGCAATTTTTTTTTTTGCTGGTTACTTGAGGCTGCCGGTTGCTTGAATTCTGGATAACATGGTTTTACTGCATAAAGATCATTATTTTATGAAGCAGGTGATGTCGAATTCTATCTTAGGTTGCATGTGCTAATTACCATATATTTTGGCATAGAAGTCGACCTCCATTTTCAGCCTCATTTTAAAGATTTTATAGGTTATCTGCCATATAAGTTGACCCCCATTTTCTGGCTGCCTGAGTTGGCCCATTGACCGGCATATACATTGACCCCCAAGGATTGCACAGATTGATCTGCTGGGTGTTGGCTGGAGATGATTGCCATCATGGAGGGTCCATCGACACAATGCAACATGCGACAAAAATATGAAGGCAGCTTTAGGTTGAAAGTGATAGAAATGGCCAAGAAAACCAACGACTGGGCTGCTGCAAGAAAATGTGATGTGCTTGAGAAGCTGGTAAGAAGATTGGAGGAAGAAAGAAGAGACATTAAGAAAAATACCAAAAAGGCAATGTTCTTTGAGAAAAGGAATCACTCGTTGGCCAGAGTTGGAAAATCACGTTGAAGAATGGGTTCGTGAACAGAGGCAAGATCGCTACAGTCACCCGAAATAAAATAAGAACATTTGCACTGCAGTGGGCCAAGTCGCACCAGTTGGCAGTTGCAACCATTTCATGAACAGGGAAAATCTGGTATTACATCAAAAAACAAAAAATTGCACAGTCACTACCAAAAGATCTTGATCATAAAGTTGTACGTTTTCACCAGTTTATTATACTTAACTGGTAGAACCAACAGTTTGCATTGGCAAATATCAGAAACATGGATGAAACCCCCATGAATTTTGACATGATAGGCAATAGAACAGTGGAATGGAAAGGTGTTAAAATTGTGCAAACCAGAAGAACAGGCCACAAAAGGACCGGATTCACTGTGGTGTTATCGTGCATGTCCGAAGAAGGATTCTATAAGATGTGGGCGGGGCATATTTTCAGGCCTAACCCGCGATATCAGGACTGAGCCAGACGTATATATTTTGCTTAGTTGCTGTTGGTTTGATATTCTTTGGCTTGGCTTCGCAGACGAAGATTTATGGAGGGGTAAATCTCCACGTCAGCTGCAGGCTCGTTTGTGGCTGACAGGTCTGATGCGGGACAGGCAGACACGGTTGCAGCGGTTGCAGGGGAAAATTGGTTGGTTGGGGTTGGGTGTTGGGTTTTTCCTCCTTTGTCTTTTGTCAGTGAGGTGGGCTCTGCGGTCTTCTTCAAAGGAGGTTGCTGCCCGCCGAACTGTGAGGTGCCAAGATGCACGGTTTGAGGCGATATCAGCCCACTGGCGGTGGTCAATGTAGCAGGCACCAAGAGATTTCTTTAGGTAGTCCTTGTACCTCTTCTTTGGTGCACCTCTGTCACAGTGGCCAGTGGAGAGCTTGCCATATAACACGATCTTGGGAAGGCGATGGTCCTCTATTCTGGAGACGTGACCTACCCAGCGCAGTTGGATCTTCAGCAGCATGGATTCAATGCTGACGGCCTCTGCCATCTCGAGTACTTCGATGTTAGGGATGAAGTCGCACCAATGAATGTTGAGGATGGAGCGGAGACAACGCTGGTGGAAGCGTTCTAGGAGCCGTAGGTGATGCCGGTAAAGGACCCATGATTCGGAGCCGAACAGGAGTGTGGGTTTGACAACGGCTCTGTATACGTTAATCTTTGTGAGGTTTTTCAGTTGGTTGTTTTTCCAGACTCTTTTGTGTAGTCTTCCAAAGGCGCTATTTGCCTTGACGAGTCTGTTGTCTATCTCGTTGTCGATCCTTGCATCCGATGAAATGGTGCAGCCGAGGTAGGTAAACTGGTTGACCGTTTTGGGTTTTGTGTGCCTGATGGAGATGTGGGGGGGCTGGTAGTCATGGTGGAATACAATATGTGCGGGGGAAAGCCCAAGAAAGGGGATGTAGGTAGCTGTTGTTATTGGCTGTTCTACTCCTGCTGCAATCACGTTGCAGCCTCTGCATTTACAGTGGGGTACTGCGCATGTGCGGGGGACCTGATTGGTTAGTAGGGAGTATATGGAAGGCTGTGGACACAAGCTGCAAGCTCTCTCCCCTTCCCAGTAGCGTAAATACATTTATCTTGCTCAGTAAAGCATTTATTGTGGTTCATTGCAACTACTGACCTGACACATTATTTTAAACACAATATTGAACACAAAATTAAACCAAAAATGAAATTCTATGCAGGTATTTTTGTACATTTTCATGAAAAAGGGTGGATGGTTGAAAAAGGCGTAAAACAATGGATAGACAATGTGAGAAACAGGCGGCCAGACAGTTTATGCAAAAAACGGAGTTTGCTGCTCTGGGATATGTTTCGTAGCCACTGAACTGAGAACACTAAAAGTAGATTAGCACGACATAAAACTTGAACAAGCCATTCAAAGACCATGTGCGCAAGGAATGGAATACATGGAAGTCGAGTGCAGAAAAGTTGTATACAAGGAGCAGGGAAATGCACACTGCATCACTTGATGTGCTGTGTAACTTTATGCTCAAGGCATGTTAAGGTAGAGGCTGTGATTAAATCGTTTAATAAGTGCAGTGTGTCTTGTGCAATTGATTGCACAGAAAATGATTTATTGTGGGAGGCTGATGACGAAGCTGAAACTGCTTCATCGGATACAGACTGGGACCCATATGATGACGGTTTAAACAGTGAAAGTATGGAGGTGCTTGCCGCCATCTTTGCTTCAGACGATGACAGCGAGAGTGATTTTGAAGGGTCCTAACTGACAAAAGGCAAAGGAGGAAAAACCCAACACTCAACCCCAACCCACCAATTTTCTCCTGCAGCCGCTGCAACTGTGTCTGCCTGTCCCGCATCGGACTTGTCAGCCACAAACGAGCCTGCAGCTGACGTGGACATTTACCCCCTCCATAAATCTTCGTCCGCGAAGCCAAGCCAAAGAAAGAAAAAAAAAATGTGTTATTGTTTTCAGACAATGATAGCGATTTTGAAGGGTGTTAATTGAGTTGTTGTTTCCAATACAATTCTCAATGAAAATCTGTTGCAGTTGGGGTTTTTTTTGGTTTTTCAAGGGACGACTTATACGCCAAATCGTTTTTTTTTTGGGTCGTCTCATACGCTGGATCAGTGCAGATTGGATCTTGAGCTGAATTTAAGGTCTCATAAGTATATCCTGCGTATAAGTCGACCCCAATTTTTTTGAGAGTTTTTTGGAGTTTCACGACTCGACTTATACATCGAAATATATGGTATCACTGTGCATTGTCCAGTCTCAGTACATGAACCAAGTACAACCTCGGATAAAATTTGACTCCCTTCCACACCCCCCCCCCCCCATTATCATACAATTATTAACAGGCAGTGATTGAAGGTGGAGGCAGAAGAGACTGGCAGTGGGTTGTTGAAGACCAGGCTTGATGTCATGGAATGGCAGAGCCTACTTGGGGCAGAATAGGCCCCCCACACCTCTTCAGTCTCAGCAGAGATCATGCAATAACTTATGTGGAGAAAAGTGCAATGAACATGATGAATGAGAAAAACTTCACAGCAACCCTCTAGAGTTTAAATAATCCCAAGGTTTGAGGTAAACTGAGTTTAAAAAAAAAACTCCAGGGTGTGGTGAGTAAACTGATGCCCTGCAGAATCCTTGAGCAAGATGAATTCTGCTTCCGTGAGTTGGGCAACAGCAGTGCACAATGCATTACACAAGATACAGTTTCTGTCTCCTTTTTTGGTTTGATTTTGTCTTTGAGTTTATAGAGATTTGCAGTGCCTTGCTCTCGCGGTTCCTTTCCATCCAGTCTACTGATGGCAATCTGGTCTCACGTATCTGCAATTTCCACACAGGCTCTTCGATATTATTTAAATCACATAAGGAATAGCTGTTCCGTGCAGTAAATAAACTCTATATTCTCCATTTTCGAACTTACATTATATCGCAGGTACCAGATGTAACGATCACTGGTTGATGAGATAGTTGCCAGGCAACATCCTGTATAAATTGGACACCAAATTGAATACCTCACCAACCGAGAATGCTGGACTACATTTTCTGATGACATTTTAGACTGGTGTCACAGTTATGTTCCAAATTCTTTCAATCATAAATAGTCATGCAATTTTTGAACTATATTTTCAGATGTAATTAGTGACAAAATGGAATGTGGGCATTTCCTTTTCAGAGAACAGTGACTTTCTTGGGGAACTAAAAGTCTTTGGTCACTGAGGCAAAATGGAATCACAGTATCACCATCCCCTGCCCACCCCTTTATCCATCCCTGCTGATCTTTGATTCTGTGGGGGATGATGACCAATTAACAAATCAAACTCTACCCATTAGTGTTTTGGCCTTCCGTTCAGTGCACTTTGTTGAAAATTGTCCTAAGTGCTGGGCAATTTGAAAACAAAACACCAACAGAAAGCAAAAGCATAGGTAATCCATTCCAAGATAAAGTTGGGGTGTAATCAAATGGAAGTAACTTGATTTTACTTTGGGAGCTGTGTCTCATAGTCCAACCCACCATTAATTAATTGTCCTTCACCTTTTCATTAGGAACTTATGCTCCTCTGTGGGATCTATGTCTCTCATTTTAAATCACATTGGCAGAGTTATTTCAACACGTAGAATGTAGAACATTCTAGCACAGTACAGGCCCTTCAGCCCATGATCAGCCCATGATGTTGTGCTGGCCTATACACACCTACTCAACAATCTAAGCCTTCCCTACTTCACAGCCATAACCCTTTACTTTTCTTGCATCCATGTGCTGTCTAAGAGTCTTTTAAACACCCTGATTGAATCTACGTACACCACCATCCCTCACAATGCATTCTAAGTATCCACAACTCCCTGTGTAAAAGAATGTACCCCTGACATCCACCCTAAACTTTCTTCCCCTCACTTTGTATAGATGTCCTCTGGTATTTGCCACTGTCACCCTGGGTAAAGGTGCAGGCTGTCCACCCGATCTAGCTGCTTCTCAGAGCAGGAATAGTCCTGGACGGTGGCCAGTCCTGCTTTGGGTACACTCTTGATGTTTTATCAGAAGGGATTCCTCCCCGTTTCTTCCTGACCAATCACAATTTTTGCAGAAGAATGTTCAACCAATATTTTTAATATTAAATAGAATATGAGGGATCATTCAAAGAATTAATTTTTTTTAACAAAAAAACAACTTTTGGCAGGTTAATCCTGAGCTGTTCATTTGCTTTCTGGATGGATGATTATTGAAAACTGGAATGAAGCGACACTCTCAATGAGGTGGCAGTAATAGGTTTGGACTTGGCTATAAAAGGCCTTGGATGAACAACTCTCTCAGAGAATTCCCTAGCACTGAAGGAAACCATTTGGCCCATGATGGCAGCTCTTTGAAAGCCTAGTTGCATTTAAGCTGCCATGAATGAGATCCTGGCATCTTTACAATAAAGAATGCATTTACACAGTACACATTGGAAGTGGAACCATTTAAATTAAAAAAAAAAATTAAATTTAAGTTTTTGTATTTAAATTTAGAAATACAGCATGGTAACAGGCACTTCCGGCCCAAAAGCCCATGCCACCCAATTGACCTACATCCCTGGTACATTTTGAATGGTGAGAGGAACCTGGAGCACATTGTGGAAACCCATGCAGACACAGGAAGAACGTTAAAAACTCCTTACAGACAGCACCTGATACGAACCCTGGTCACTGGCGCTGTAATCATGTTGTGCTAACCATTATGTTAACTAGGCTGCCCCAACCACGTCAGGGTAAAAGGTAAAAGCGAGATAGGTACATGGGTCATTTGTTGATATTCGTTCACTCACGTCTTAAATGCATCCAGACATTATCCTGGCACTGTCCACTGCCTTTAGGTGAAGAGGGGAATAATGTGAGTCTTATGGATTAACCATTATTCACTCAACATATCATGACTATGGCACACAGCTCCTGTTAAGTGACAAAAACTCTTGTGTTAAGCCAATTTGGTGCTGATCTGAAATTGAATTTTGACTCCATGGTGTTGAACTCCATCTTTGATCGCTGATACTACTTCATTCACAGAAATCACAGGGCAATTATATGATACTCACTTCTGAACACTTGGCTCTGTGATGTTAATGGAGCTGAACGAGTGTCAAAAGCAGACATCTAGTGGTCAAATTCTTTGCAGATGTAAAAGCCATAATGACCAAAGACAAAACTCTCATCCCTTCTGTCTATATTTTCAAGAAACCCATCTGCAAATCCCAAGACTATCTCACTAACTTGCTTGCTCTCTCTCTTACGTATCTTGCAACCGTGAACAAAATTTCCAAAAGAAGAGACTTGAAACAAAGACCCTGGAGGGAATGTTGTTCACAACCTAACCTAACCTAGTTAGGTTTTAGCCGTGTGTTAACTTGTGTGTATCAACTCGACTGTGTGTGCTGCTTTGAAATATTTAGTGCATGAGTGCCAACAGTTTGCACTGAGAGGGGATCGTTGCTGTCTTCAGCTGCCATTGACACCTTGTTCTTCACTTGCTTTCCCCATCCTCCAAGGTCCCAGCACAACTTGCCAAGAAGACTCATGCACCAACTATGGAATCTGCATCCAGCAGTGGGAGGGATATACATGTGACTGCTCCATGACTTCATATCGTGGCAGTCAATGCAACGACCGTGAGTAATTGGTTCCATTTACTTTTTCTATTGCTGGCTGAGATCGGAGTGACTGGGTGATCCCCACCCCAATGGCAAGGGTCCTTTTTGAGTATTATCACCCAAATATATCAGTAAAAAATACAAGGCATGGATTCTTGATTGTAACTGGTGGATGAAGAAAGAAAATCATGCATTTATCAGGTTTTGCTGACGATTGGTATTTGGGGCACGCGGAGTCCCAAATTGTTCTCAACAAAGTAGTGTTGAATGCATTTTCAAAAGAAAGGACTGTTACTTTTTCAAGTGCATATTTCCTGGATTTTGTAATGACTTTAATGTATTTGACTTCAATGCGGAAACTGAGAAAGGCATAGCTGTACTGGTGTCTGTGCTTGCAATAGGTTACATTATCCATCTGCCTTTCAACCGTTGTGTGGTGAGGCATGCAGAATGAAACTTGAATTGAAGAGAGTGGAATAAACCCACCGCTGTCAGGTGTTAAAAAAAAATAAGGTAGCTTCCTTTATTCAAAGGAAGTCAAAAATCCAGAAATGTTACCTCATCCTTCTCTATCAGTGTTGGATAGACTAAGAAGGACAGAAATTATTACGAATGCTTGTCCTTATCTGTGTTGTTGTCCAACTCCTGAACATTTATTATGCTTTTATACCACGTCTATTAACAAAAGAACAGGAACCACTTGTTCTGCCATTTAATGAGATCAAGGCTGATCTAGGACTGATTTTGTGCATTCATCTTTTCCCCTGATCCCATCAACTCTCAAAACTAGCAAAGTCTGATTTAAGATTAGCATTTGACCTACCATCTATTTCCATTTACTGAAGAGAGTTGGGCATTTCCATCAACTTTTTCCTAACTTCCTTTGGCCAATGCCAACAATGCTTGCAGCCAGCAAGAATGCTTCCTGTTTGTTTACACTGCTCGTTCTCCTAAAAAATTGAAGGTTGGTTCAATTTGGTTTCTATTCAGGCCACAGTCTCATTTGTAAAGGCATTGGAATGCTTTCCATTTTCTTTGTACAAGCCATTAGACCATCTTGAATAATCTTAAATAATTTTTCATTGAAAAAGATTTAGTCATTTGAGTGTATCAATGAATTAAGTAGTGCTTGTAGTCAGATAGAACACATCCGTGAATAAAATGAAGATTGGAACATTCCAGCTCTTGTGGAACATTCCAGCTCTTGTGAATGGGTGCAATGTGAAGGACAAGTTTAAAGTAAATTGAAGACTGCAGATGTTATCCACACCCACAGACCCCTTCAACGGCACCTCTCAAACCTGCAGCCTGGACCTCCCAGGTGGATGGGAAGACCACCACTGACAGGCTTTTCTCTAAGTTGAGCACCATCCTGGCTTGGAAGTACATTTCTCATATTTCCTTAGGACAGAAGGGGAACATTCAAGCCATCACTGGTGCTCAGATCAATCCCAGATAACCTCTTGGTCACTTATTTCCCTGTAAACTATTCTTTCATGTATGCCCATTTACTTGTCCGTTCATGCTAGCTCTATATCATGGAAGTTCCTGCCCTACTGCAACATGGCAGTACTTTTATCATGAGGGATGCAGTGGTTCCAAAAGGTGGCCACTGACACCATCTTAAAGGTAAGAATTTTCTGCCCAGTAGAACTGTGGAGACTCAGTCCACTGAATATCTCCATGATGGATTTGTGCGTAATGAAAGATTCAAGGGATGTGAAGTTAGTGCAAAAAAAAAGGGAGTGAGGTACGATATCAGCCTTAATCTTATTGAATAGCTCAAGCAAGCATGAATGGTGAAATAGGACTACTGTTGTTTCTGTGTCTTACATTCTTACAAACATCCTGTAATATTGAGCTGCAACATATAGATTTCAAAAGTTCTACATGAGGAATCACAAGGTTGTTTAAGCAGATTGGATAATATTATTCTGATGTTTTGCTTACCTGCTTTTAATGAAGAATTTTGAAGAGAGAGGCAGAAGCATCAGATCCATCACAGGTAGGTGTTTTCATTGGAAGTGGGTTAAAATGTACTGCAGTTAGATTTGTAGCTTTCAACTGCTTGAAAGAAAGGTTGCAGAATGCAATTCTGAAATTGAGTTGAAATAAGCTGTCCTGGTTGATGTTTGCACAGGAGATGGCTTGAGGGTTTCATCATCCGGACATGTCTACTCTGATTTGAATGAGATTTTATGATATTACAGTATGCAAGCGTTAGGCAGATGTTATTGGAAAGGATCAGTCTGTTGTGAGCAATATTTCACCAGAGGCTGAAACAACAGACTTATCACATGGATTGTGGATGAGAATCAGTTTGTGTTCTGTTTTGATGAAGATTGCAATTCTCCTTGGCTTTTCGTAAAAGAATGTCTTTTAAATTCTTCTATATGCTGCTTTACCAAGAACCCTCTTAAGACAGCAAATCTATCTCTTGCAAATTGTATTTCTTGCTCAAGTTCAGCTTATTGGGTTCATAAGATCCAAGCCATGTGTGAAATTCCTTGCCTCTTTTCTAGGTGTCATATAGCACTGAAGTGTTCACTCGAGACAAAGCTTGGATGAAGTTATGAGTATTCATGAAATCGTATTCTCTTTGTTGGACATTTAGTGATCAATTATGAATGAATGTGATCTATTGACTGAAGTAAGAATATTTCAGTAATGCTTCCACAAAGAGAACATTCTCTGCATTGGTTAACAGTAAGGTCTTTCTTTGCGCATAGGGAGAAAGGTGTTGATCCAGTGCCAGAGAATGCTGGAAAGAATACCACAACAATGATTGGCACTCTGTTTGAGACTTGACAGGAGGTTTTGTTATCATCTTTGTTGGTTATTGACCATTGCAATTGGTCATTGGAAGATTGAAGCTGACTCAGAGATTCTGTATGGTATCCAGGGTTCTGAATGTGAGTTAGAAAGGACAGTGTCTTGAGAATGCAGGACTCCACATTTTCCCTACTTTTGTTGCTGAATCTTTGTAAAAACAAGTCGTGGTTTGCCTCATTTGACGCCTTGTAGTATAGCCCTTTTGCTAAAATGAAAATGGAGTGGGATTGGCCAACAGCCTCTCCCATGTGTAACTCACCTGTTGGAAATTACATGCATCAGTGAACAAGATGTGTGCTTTTTCAATCAAGATGAAAATGGAAATAATCCTGGCAGTTTTTTTTTAATTTTAATGACATTTCCATCAGCAAGGGTGAAAAGTATTTTCTGACCAGGCCTTTGTTCTAATTTGAGATACAGAACAACCTTTGACGAATGAATGAGCAGGTTTGAGCACCATCCTTTAAGGGAGAATTGCGGATTTCCATCATCTCTTTCTACGAACCTATGTTTTTGGACATCACCCTGAACAACATGGTTCTGATTCCATTGATAATGAAACTACTTTCTCTCTTGTACACTCAGAACACAAGGCAATCCTTTTCAAAACCTCCTCTGACAGGGGAGCACCATTCAAATAATACTCTATAAACAGAGAATTGAAGACTTAAGGGGAACAAAATAGTTGGCACTTAGTTTATGTCAATAATTGAGAGGAAATAGGGTTTTGCAAACATCCATCAATAATTATGAGCATGTCTACTCTGAAGAATGGCACAGAAATAGGTTTCAAATTTCATTTCATTTTTGGTAATAATATTTAACAGTAAATCTAATTGATGTTCTTTTGACATTATCTTCTTTGGCTTGGCTTCGCGGACGAAGATTTATGGAGGGGGTAAAAAGTCCACGTCAGCTGACATTATATATTGACATTATAGTTTATTTGTAATTGCACTCTCCGAACTGGTCTTGCATACTTCCTTGAATAATAGACCTGCATCAGCTGATTAAAGTGTCTCCATGAGTCTTAGCAGAAAAGGTATGTTGGATTCCAGAGCTTGCAAAAGAGAAAAAAATCTTGCGGTTTAGTGAGGAGGTTAGAGGTTAGAGAAAATGGAACCACGGCCTTGGTTTAATTGATGTGTGGCACAGTCGTGGCTGCTGTGTGAAACAAAAAGTACTCACATCACAGCCTGCCAGGCCACTGTTTGCAGCAAAATTCCAATTTTTTGGAGGATCTCAATTCGGATTTTACCAAATGTGGAAAATGATGTTTTGGTGCAATAAAATGATTGAGAACTAATTTCCAGACAAGTGTTCCATTTGCAACAAAGTCAGTGCCCCAGAAAATGTGCATGAAAGATAATTAACCAAAGCAAAAGAGATCCTTTGTTTGCAAGCTACAAATTGTTTTGATCAGATGTGCACTCCTTGATAGGGTAATGGAAAAAGATGCGTTTTGAACTTTACATCGGGAATTGGTTATATACATGAAAAGAGGCAGAAAATTTCTAAGATGGATAATGAAAGGGAGCTGAGTATATTGGTGAAAGTGCCATTTGAGTGGAGTAACTTGGGGTCTGACACTGCATACAAAGTCTTCCAGCCTTGTTAACCGTGGCTGTTATTGACAATCTATTGCTTTATTTGATTTTTCAATATATTGGCCGATCTAGGATGCCTTCCAATATATCCTTTTCTTCATCGGTCACTAGGGCTGGTAGCTTTCATGCCAGAAGTCTTCAGATTTTTAGGATGACCTTATCATCCTTTCTGCAATACATTATTCTCTAAGCTGAAAGGAATATGCAAGTTGATTCAATAAGAATTTGAAACAAAAATTTGTGTTGGGGGGAGGAAGAACTTTCCGACTATTAAATAGCTGTGTCTGTGGTCTCTGATTCTCTAACGTCATAGCTCTCGATCTGAAACTTAGAAACCAGGAAGTATTGCTGAAATCATTGCCATGCACCCCTACTTTATCCATCTGCACTGTTAACCTCCAAATCTCACTATTTTAACTTGTTAAATGATGTGGACAGTTAGTATAGTGGTTAGGTCAAAGCTATTACAACAGTGCTCCAGTTTCCTCCCATGTTTCAAAGATGTACAGGGTTGGTAGGTTAATTGGTCACGTGTGTATTTGGACGGTGCAGGCTCGTGGGCCGGAGCTGTCTCTAAATTAAAAATATAAATTAAATTGAAATATTAGAAATATAATAATCACCAGCCTAAAAATTACTTTAAAACTTTAAGAACATTATTTGAAAGCACCTTCCTCTCCCCAGCAGAGAAAGGTAAGAAAGGTGAGAAAGGTAAGGCTATATCCTAGAGTCAAGAATGGCTTGCTTTCAGCCCAGATCTGTGGGTTCTGAGGTGATGGATGAGATTGCAGTCTCTGCTTCAGACATGACAGAAGGTACTAGATGGAGTGGGCGATTGAGTAGTTAGTGAGGTGGTCTACGTCTGTCGTTCACACCTGGATGCTTTGAGCTCATGATGCTGAACGCTGCCCTGAGTCACCTTCTCCATTTGTAGCATCATTGATCATGGAATTTCTGGAGTTGGTGTGGCTGTGGTATTTCTTTCAAAGATGATTTTAGAAGAATCCCTAAACTTAACTCCCCCCCCCCCCCCCACTATCTTCTTAACAACATAGTTCATAACAGCACAATACAGGCCCTTTGGATCACAATGTTGTGCTAACCCATACATACCCACCAAAGTAAATCTAAACCCTCCCAACCTTATAACCCTCTATTTTTCATGTGCCTATCTAAGAGCGTCTTAAATGCCCCTATTGTTCCAGCCTCCACCACTACCCCTGACAATGCATTCTGAGCACCCACAACTCTCTGTAAAAAAAAACTTACCCCGAGTCTTCAATCTGAAATGTTAACTTTATCTTCCCTAATTAACCCTAATTTATTTCCAAAACATTCCTCAGGGTCAGTCTCAGAACAATTCTAATTGGGGGGTGGGGGGGGCATTAGGGTAACCGCAGGGGGTACAATCTGTCATTCAAAAACTCGCTCAGCGGGGGGGGGGTCTACCCTCCTTCCATGAACCTTCTCTGTGCACCGCCACAGCCGTCATATTTCCCTCTTCCTCCAACATTACGGACAAATGCACTGTTTATATCACGTGGAGACTAGTGACACTAGTGATGCAGGTGGGGGGGGGGGGGGTCACAATACCTCATTTTGGAGGGTGGGGGAGGGGGAAATGCCTGAGAATGCCCCTCCTTGGTGCCGGCCCTGACTTTCCTCCCTTCACTTTGTACATATGTTTGCTACTCCTGTCCTGGGAAAAGGGTGCTGGCCGTCTACCTTACATATACCTCTCATAATCTTGCAAACCTCTATTAATTCACTTCTCATTCTTCTTCACTCCAAAGAGAAAAGTCCCAGCTCTGCTAACTTTGCCTCAAAAGACATATTTTCCAATTCAGGCAACATCCTGGTAAATCTCCTCGACCCCCTCTCCACAGCTTCCACATCTTTCCTGTAATGAGGTGACTGGACTGAACTTTCTTGTAATCACTTTCCACAAAGAAACTTGGAACAAAATGTTTGTGTCAGATAAATCAAAAATATGGCAGATACTGGAAATCTAAACGAGAAACAGAAAATACTGGAAGTACTAAGCTGGTCAAGTCCCATCTGTGGTAAGAGAAACAGAGTTAACATTTAAGGTTGAAGACCCTCTGCCACTTAGCTTGTTTCTGGAATCTTGTGTTGGATGTGCAAATGATAGGGTTGCCCATTTGAGCAACTGAGCTTAGAGTTATACAGCATGGGATAGGCCACTCAGCCCAGTCTGTCCATGTTGACCAAGTTGCCAATCTGAGCAAGCCCTATTTTCCTGATTTTGTTCCCTATCCTTCCTATCCGTTTTTCTGTCGAGATGCCTTTTGAAAGTTATAATTACTCACACTTCTATACTTTCCTATGACAACTCGTTCCGGGTACCGACCATCCTCTGAGTAAAAAAAAAGTTGTCTCCCATGTCCCTTTTAAATCTCTCTCCTCGTGTCTTAATCCTGTGCCCTCTTGTTCAAGAATCAGCTGCCCTGGGATAAAAATGGCAAGTATTCACTTTAACCAAGTCCCTCATGATAATGGTCACCCCTCAGCCTCCTACACTCTAGGGAAAAAAGATGTTACCTATCTACCCTCTCATTATAACTCACCCTCCCACACCCAGCAAAATCCTATCTTATTAGGCCTCAATGCTGCTCCTATTGGCCTGTGTGAGTTTGCTTTCCCTAGCAAAGGGTTTGGAGGATTTTGCAGACACAGTCGGTGGTATCCCTCTTGTGCCTTGAGTATCCATAATAGTGCAATTTACTGCTATTATATACCTATTACATGTGGCTGAGACATTTTTCTCCCAGTGCCTCTGCACTTTGCTTGTAGAGTACTGCTTATTTGGTGATTATAAATATGGAGCTCCTCAAGCATTAAGTTCAGGAAAATTACTTCACAATGGTTGGAACTGAACGCAAGGGATTGTCACTCTTTTATATATAGTTCAATGTGCAGCTCTGCGATCTTTGATTACACTTTAGTACCCATTCCATAAACTGTCATTCACTGATTCTGGATGCCATTGACCTTTTTCCTGTAGAAAATTCCAGTAAAGATAATTTCCAGATAAAGGATGGTTAGTTATATGTTTGCTGAACCATCTTTTTGGATAGAAGTAGTAAATGAAGGATAATGCTTTCTGTTTAAATTCTTCGGTGAGTTCTTTATCCTGTAATGTAATTCTCCATGTATCACTAATGTATCTGCAAATTATGGGTGAAATGTTGAACGAATGTCAGTGTGATCTGAGCAGAATAAGCAGAAGCTGCATTTGGTTTGCCAAATTCAAAGTGGCAAGGTGTTTCTAGCTCAGGTACTGGTCCATGCCAGTGTCTGACCACCTCTGACATCTCTTTGTCTAATCCAGTGGTCCTTAACCTTTTTCTTCCCACTCACATCCCACTTTAAGTAATCCCTCTGCTGTCGGTGCTCTGTGAGGGATTGCTTCAGGTGGGATTGCTTCAGGTGGGATCTGAGTGGGAAGGGAAGGTTGAGAATCCCTGCTCAAGACCCAACTGTTACTGAGATATTTTGCTTGAGAAAAATGGTCATTGGCCCATTTCCTTTGGAGTTCTGAAACCGTGCACATAACGAGCCCATTAGGGACGATTAAAACAGTGGTTTTCAACCTTTTTCTTCCTACCCAGATCCCACTGGTCTAATCCCAACAATAGATCAATCTCTTCCTTTATTCTTCTTGTTCCGATCTGGCTTTCCAATGAAATGCATCCATGTGTTTTGTCTCAGTGGACTTTATTTCTCTCTGCTGCGAAATGGTGCAGGTTTATACTCTTTAGATTGAGAAGTTTCTGTACTGTATAATAAAACCCGTTATCTGAAATTCAAGCAGCCAGCAAAAAAAAATCACAGAAAATATAAATAGGTGAAGTACACAGATGTTTAAAATTGGCATCCCCTTGCCCTAATGGCTAGTTTGCCAATCAATTTCAAGCAACCGGAAAATTAACTTATCCGTCATCTACCAATCCCCATTGGTGTAGAATACCAGGGGTTTTACTATATTTACTTGTGATTATCTTCGAGCATTGGAACATTACAGTGCAGTACAGGCCCTTCAGCCCCCAATGTTGTGCTGACCAATGTAAACCTATTCCACAACAATCTAATTTTTCCCCACCTCACACCCATAAACCTCTAATTTTCATACATTCACATGCCTATCTCAGAGTCTTTTGAATGTCTCCTTCTTAATGTATAATGCAAGTGGAAACCTCTTTGCAGCTGCCCTATTAAGTTCATTCATATATTTGGTGAATTCTCTCAGGCTTTTCCTAAGGAGCCCCAAATGCTGGGAACTCCAAACCTTACATGCCAGGTAGTTGTAACAGGGAAATTTGGATACAAGCCCAAGAACCCTTAATTGCAGAGGTTGTAAGGGGTAATTGTGCAATTTTAGAGAAAGCACTTCTCCTGGATGATTCAGATTTCAGATTTATTGTCAGAGAGTATACATGACATCACATACAACCCTGAGAATTTTATCATGCGGCTGAGACACTTATTGGTTGTGCAAAAATCTGTACTCAAGAAGATATGTATACATGTAAACAAATAAAAAATGTAAACAAACTGTGCAATACAGAGAGAAAAGTCAAGAGAACCTAAAGGATAGTGGAATTCAGGCTCTCTTTATCCCCACTTGAGCCTGAGAAACTAAAGGAAATAGATTCCTATTCTTGAATCTGAGCAAGTAGAAGGAGATAAGTTATATGCCAGTCATCCAATTAGATGACAAATCCAGCTTGAAAACTCCCCCTAATGGAATCGTACAATGTAATGGCCCTTCAGCCCATCCAGTCCATCCTGACCATCAAATGCTCTCTATACTTATCTGTTTAGCAGCATTTGAACTGTAGACTTAAAGATTTAAGTGCTCATCTGGTTAATTCTTGAATGTTCTTAAACTCTTGTTTAAGACACCTCTGTTCTGTGAAAGAAATGTTCCTTTTTTGCAAATTGGAGGAACAACATCTTGTATTCCATCTGGGCATTCTCCAACCAGAGGGTATTGACATTGAATTGTCCAATTTCCGTTAAACTCCTCCCTTGAGTCTCTCTCTCTCTTTCCCCATCCCTCTGTCTCCTTTCCTTCAGTTCCCTACTGCTTTCTCTTCCCTCACCCATCACTTCATCGTTTTCTCTTCTACTCTCCCTTCAATGTCTACTAATGACCTCTTACCTGTTAACCTGTGCTGCTCCCTCTACCCCTTGCTCCCTGCTCTCCTCTTCTCTCTTTCCCCCTTCCCCCATTTTTATTTTTGATGCCTGCCTGTTTTTGGTTATACCTTGATGAAGGACCCAGGCCCAAAAATATCGGTTACCCTTTTCTTCCTATAGATGCTGCGTGACCTGCTGAAGTTCTCCAGTACTTTGGGGAGATGAACTCGTCCCCAGCATCTGCAGACTTTCTTATTTAACTTTCTGTTACTCTGTGTCGGTATTCGAAAAGTATTGCTAGAATTGGAATAGATTCTTTGGAATATCTTAATATCCTTTGAAAAGTAATTAATGAGAAATGAAATGGCGCTGAGACTCCTGTTAACAGTGATAATAAATGTGCGTATAGGTTATCGAGTTCACTGAAGCGAACAACACAAAATCTAACTGTAAATTACCACAAACAATATTAACATTTTAACAAGCACTCAGAATACAATGATGTGTTATGATTCAGGAGATCTTTCTTCATGTTTATTGTGAATAGCAGCTTTCATTAATATTCCTTTATTTTGTCTGATCTGTATAGCCTTGTGCGTAGTGTGTGAGTAAACTAGAAGCAGAATTAATCATAATTTATTTTATGTTGAAATTTTAAGTGTTTCTGTTCTTTTGGATATGCAGGCAAGTACTGTTTAACTGAATAGTTCAAGCCAAGATACCAAAATCAATTTATTATAAAAGGAAGTATCTTTTAATTTTTAAATTTTAATGATATCGCAGCATAGAAGCCCATTCTGGCCTTTGAATCCTGTACCGCTCAATTGCTCCAAATTAACGTACCAATCCCCAAAGGTTTGGAGGGTGGCAGGAAACCAGAGCACCTGGGAAAAAATAAACTTTGTACAGACAGTGCTGGATTCGGATTTGGGTCACTTGCACTGTAATAGCATTTCTGTAGCTGTTTCACTCACTGTGCCATATACAGGTGTTCACAGAGAACAACATAAACCAGCAGATAAATAGCTAGTAATACATGTACCTGTTGATTAGTTTTCTGAGAATTCAGTTTTTTTTTTGCTGTTTAATTTATCTAACGCTATCCTCGGTTCCTCCCCTTTCCATAAAAATTTCTTTATTATTCTCTTTAGTTCATTGAAGAATTTCTCTGTTAAGGGAATTGGTAACGATTGAAATAAGTATTGTATCCTTGGGAAGACATTCATTTTAATGCAATTCACCCTCCCTATCAACGTTAGTGGTAATTCTTTCCAATGTTCTAAGTCTTCCTGTAATTTCTTCATTAATGGGAGATAATTTAATTTGTATAGGTGGCTTAAATTATTATCTAATCTAATACCTAGGTATCGGATTGCTTGTGTTTGCCATTTAAATGGTGATTCTTTTTTTAAATTCTGTTTAATCTGCATTGCTCATTGGCATCGTTTCACTTTTATTTGCGTTGATCTTGTACCCCGATATCTCTCCATATTCTTTCAATTTCTTATGTAGTTCTTTTATTGATTTTTCTGGTTCTGTTAAGTATACTATGATGTCATCTGCAAATAAACTGCTTTTATACTTCTTCTACTTTATTTTTATCCCTTTTATTTTTGTTCTTATCAGTTCTGCCAATGGTTCTATTACTAAAACAAATAGTGAGGGAGATAGTGGACATCCCTGCCTAGTTGAACTACTTAATTAAAATTGGTTTGATACATATCTATTTACTGTCACCTTCGCCAATGGTCCATTATATAATGCTTTAATCCAATTAATATATTTTTCTGGTAGATTGAACCTCTGTAGTACTTTGAATAAATAAATAATTCCATTTCTGCATCTAAAGCAACAGCCACTACTGGCATCTTATTTCCTTCAAATGCATGAATTAAATTAATAAATGTACAGACATTATCCGCTGTTCATCTTTTCTTACTAAATCCAGTTTGATCTTGTTTTACTATTTTTGGTACACAATCGGCCAATCTGTTTGCTAATAATTTTGCTATTATCTTATAATCTGAATTAAGTAGAGATATTGGTCTATATGATGCTGGTGTTAATGGATCCTTCCCCATCTTTGGTACTACTGTAATTATTGCTGTCTTACATGAATCTGGCAAGTTTTGTGTTTCTTCTATCTGGTTCATTACTTCCAGGAGAGGATGAATTAATAACTCTTTAAATGTTTTATAGAATTCTATTGGGAGTCCATCCTCTCCAGGCGTTTTATTGTTCGGCAGCTTTTTTAATATATCCTGTATTTCCTCTATTTCAAATGGTTTTATCAGCTTATTTTGCTCCTCTTTTTGCAATTTCGGCAGTTCAATTTTAGCTACAAACTCTTCTATTTTGTCTACTTTCCCCTTGTCCTCAGTTTGGTAAAATTGTTCATAAAATTCCTTAAAGTTCTCATTAATCTCCATTGGATTATAAGTAATTTGTTTGTCCTTTTTCCTTGATGCCAATATAATTCTTTTAGCTTGCTCTAAGTTGCCAAGCTAATATTTTGTGTTTTTTCTCGTAGCTCATAATACTTTTGCTTTATTTTCATTATATTCTTCTCCACCTTATACATTTATAATGTTTCGTATTTTATTTTTTTGTCTGCCAATTCTCTTCTTTTTGTTATATTGTCCCTTTTTGCTAGTTCTTTTTCTGTACTTACTATCTCCCTTTCCAACTGTTCTATTTCCCGATTGTAGTCCTTTTTCATCTTAGTTACATAACTTATTATCTGCCCTCTAATGAAGGCTTTCATTGCATCCCATAATATAAATTTGTTTTTCACTGATTCCATATTTATTTCAAAGTACATTTTAATTTGGTGTTCAGTAAACTCTCTAAATTCCTGCCTTTTAGGTAGCATGGAGTTTAACCTCCATCTATATGCTCTTGGTGGGATGTCCTCCAGTTCTATTGCTAATAACAGGGGTGAATGATCAGATAGTAGTCTAGCTTTATATTCAGTTTTCCTAACTCTCCCTTGAATATGGACCGACAACAAAAACATCTCAATCCTTGAGTATGTTTTATGCCTACTCAAATGAGTATTCCTTCTCCCTTGGGTGCTGCCTCCTCCATATATCCATGTTTCATTTCCTGCATTGGTTTAACCATAAATTTGGCCACTTTTTGCTAGTCTTTTGTCCAGTTTTATCCAACATTGGGTCCAAATTAAGGTTAAAATCCCCTCCTATCAATAAATTCCCCTGCGTATCTACAATCTTCAAAAAAAATCTTGCATAAACTTTTGATCCTCTTCACTAGGTGCATATATATTGAGCAAATTCCAGAATTCTGAATATATCTGACACTTTATCATTACATACTTCCCTGCTGGATTCATTATTTCCTCCTCTGTTTTAATTGGTACATTTTTATTTATTAATATAGCTACACCTCTGGCTTTTGAATTATATGATGCTGCCGCTACGTGTCCTACCCAGTCTCTCCTTAATTTATTATGTTCCACTTCAGTTAGATGCGTTTCCTGCATGAATCCAATATCTATTTTTTTTTCAGGAAATTTAATAGCCTTTTTCATTTAATTTGGTTATGTATTCCATTAATATTTATAGTCAACATGGCCATCTCATATTCTGTTTACACCTCATTTCCACTTCCTCACCACCATCTTCCCCCTTTTCCTCATTTTCATTTCTCAGTTTTCCCTTTTTGAACTCAATGTAGTACAACACTTTTAAAACAACAAATACTTCAACAACTCCCACATCTAAAATTCTCTTAACCCCAAATGTCTCCCCCCTCTCTGAGTTGCCCCTTATCCCTTGCCGGGCAACCACAACTCCCCTCTCCATTTGGAATGCGAACCCGCTCACAAGCGTCAACTGATTTTGCACTGACTGTTATTCTCTCCCACCCAACCCCCTCCAGAAAAGACTTTTATCTTCACATATAACAAAGCTCACCTTCTTTTTTTTCCCCTTACTTCCTTCTCTTTTCTTTCCCTTCTTTAGTTCTTATTTATACATTATTTTTACATCTTTATATGTAGTTTGTCGTCATTCTTCGTTCTTGTTACATCTCTTCATTTCTCTTTCTGTCCTGCAGGCATTCTGCAAATTCTCGTGCTTTCTCCGGATCCGAGAACAGTCTGTTTTGCTCCCCCGGGATAAATATTTTAAACACAGCTGGATATCTTAACATCAATTTATAGCCTTTTTTCCATAGGATCGATTTTGCTGTGTTAAACTCCTTCCTCTTCTTTAGGAGTTCAAAACTTATGTCTGGGTAAAAAAATATTTTTGACCCTTATATTCCAATGGTTTTTTTGTCTTCTCCAATTTTATTCCTTGCCCTCTCCAGTATATTTTCTTTTGTCGTGTATCTCAGAAATTTTACTAAAAAGGATCTTGGTTTTTGTTGTGTCTGTGGTTTCGGGGCTGGTGTTCTATGTGCCCTTTCTATTTCCATTCCTTCCTGTATTTCATGCATTCCTAGGACCTTTGGGATCCATTCTTTTATAAATTCTTTCATATTTGTGCCATCTTCATCTTCCTTTAAGCCCACTATCTTTATGTTGTTTCGCCTACTATAGTTTTCCATTATATCCATCTTCTGAGCTAACAACTCTTGTGACCCTTTAACTTTTTTGTCACTTTCTTCCAATTTTCTTCTTAAGTCATTCACTTCCATTTCTTCAGCCATTTCTCGTTCTTCCACATTTTCTAATCTTTTCCCTATTTCTGTCATGACCAGCTCTATTCTACTCACTTTTTCTTCTGTGCTTTTCATTTTTCTTTTCATTTCACTAAATTCTAATATCAACCATTCTTTTAATGCTCTCATTTATTCTTGAAATTTTTTTTATCTATATACTGTCCATCTATTTTACCTTCTATTTCTCTGTGCAGAGCTTGGTCGTCTTCTTCCTCTTTTTGTATCTGCACCTGTGTTTGTGTCTTCTACTTCTCTTCCTTGTATCTGTGTCTCTTCTGACTTTCTTGTTGAGTTGCTTGCCTCACTTTGCTGGGCGTCTTCTTGGTTGGCTTCTTGCTGCTGGTCCTCTTCTTCTGGGCTACTCATCTGTTGGGCCTCCTATTGCTGTTCTTCTTTCCTATCACTCCCTTTCTTGTCAATTTCCTCTTCTTCCAGCTGAGAACCATGATGTCGGGCATCCTTCAGCTGGTCGCGCTGTGTTAGTTCGCTCCTCAGCTGGACCCCCCTCCCGTCAGTGTTTTCTTTTCCCTTCATGTATGCATTGTGCGCTTCTGTTTGGCTCAGAGAGCCATTTTTGCAGTCCAGCAGTCAGGAGGTCGTGACTCTGCGGGGTCGTCACCAACCTTGGGGAACGGGCTCTTTTCTCCACGACAGCTCCCTGTTTCTTCATGCAGGTAAGGCCTTCTCCTTTCTCTTCTGGCGTCCTTTCTTCTTTTTTTCCTGTTGTTTTTACTTTTTCCTTCTTGGGTGCCATTTTCTTTCTTTTCTCCACAACTTTATCTTTTATTTGTTATATTTTGTGTTTCATGAACTTCGTATTTTCTTCACTTTATTTCTTCTTTTCTGGAGAGGACTGGTATTCTCCTACCGGTCACTGCTCCATCACATGACTCCTCCAGGTGCTTTTTTCAAATCCCATCATTTTCTGGGGCTTGGGAAAATATTTGATCCAAAATTAGCAAAACAATGGGAAGTTTTGCAACAAGCAGAATATCTCCTTGTAGCTTTCTACATTTTAAACATTTTTGCCATATTTTAGGTAATGCCCATTTTGATTCCGAGCATGACAGCATAAAAATCAATTATGTCACAGGTGCAATGGATTTGGTAGCATGTGGAATTTCATCATGTGATTCCATTACCTGACTGATGAGAACTGTAAAATTGGTTTGTTATGTTGACTATAGTTGTCTTTGCAATAGTTGTGGCATTCATGACAAAATAGCTGTTCAGCACAAAGATGTTCTTTGTTGGTTTATTTCGGGACGAGAGTAGCCTTTATTGTTTCCTTTGAATTGCCTTGGTGGTGAGCTGTACTTTTCATCTTCTCCTGTTTGTAGTAGAATCTAAAGTAGATTCCAAAATTAAAACTCACCCTGGCAGATCAATTAATTATGTTAAATTATGCAAAAATTTGAATGCAGACCATCCATCAACAAGAGTTCGGTGAACTGGCCCAGAAGGTATAATACAACCAATCTACGCTGCAATCCTGCCTTAATGAAATAATGAAGTGAAACACCAAAGTTTGCAGATGCTGTGTCATTATCTCAATAAAAACACACAGAAATGCTAGAGGAACTCAGCTGGTCACGCAGAATCCATAGGAGGTAAAGGTATATTACCGATGTTTCGGCCTGAGACAATCATACCTTGAGAAAAGGCTCAGGCCCAAAATGTTGGTGATATATATGAGCTGTGAGACTGGCTGAGCTCCTTCAGCATTTCTGTGTGTTCTTACTGAAATAATGACACAGGTGGTCATCTGCAATTCTCTCCTTTGTTCCAGATTTTCTTGCCCTTGCTCACCTTATTCCTGCTGACATGATTATAATAATCTTAAAGTGCTCCATATACTGTCAGATTCTGAGATGAACTGAAACATCGTGGAGATAACTTAAAGGTATCTTGCAGGGCCCTGCTGTTGTGTTTGAAAGGGTATCAGGTTCGATGGGTCCACAAAGAGATGAGTCTGGACACAAGTGTTACAATCACATGTAACTTCAATGAACACAGAGGAGACAAACAGGGGAGAATGTCAAATGATACTCAGTCACTATATTACTGAAGAACTATATAGACCTTCACATCAGACCCAGCTTGGACTCCAATACCAGTGACTGCCTATACTCTACACGCTTTCACACGAGTACACACTCTGCAGACAGGGACTCTCACACACATTCCCGGTTCCCTGCACCAATGGAGGTGCAGCTCTCTGCAAGGACCAATCTATCACAATACTACAGCTTAAGTGTAGTGCACACCTTTCCCACGACAATTCCAGCGATGTCCACAGTAGCAACCTGGTGTGGAGCAATGTCCAGGGATTGGACTACAAGGCAGGGAGACCGAAATGTGCTATGCGTCGATGTCCTATACAGTTCTGAGCTGGGAATCTAGGCAATGGTGTCCCTAAGTAATTTGAATGAGCCAATGGTGACTGGAGTCCAACCTTGATTGACAGGTGATGTGACTTCCAAATAAGTTTCAGACAGGGAGGACATGTGACCACCTGCAATCCACAGAGTAAATGTGGATAGGCTTTTTCAATTAAGAAAGGGGGAGATTCAAACTAGAGGACATGGTTTAAGATTGAAGGGGGAAAATTATAAGGAGAACATGAGGGGAAATTTCTTTACGCAGAGGGTGGTGGGGATGTGGAATGAGCTTCCGGCAGACGTGGTCGAGGCGGGATCATTGGTTATATTTAAGGAAAGACTGGATCATTACATGGATAGGAGGGGACTAGAGGGGTATGGACCGGGTGCTGGTCAGTGGGACTAGGAGGGTGGGGATTTGCTACGGCATGGACTAGTAGGGCCGAACTGGTCTGTTCTGTGCTGTAAGTAGTTATATGGTTATATGGTTATATACAATATTTGCAGACAGGTAGGGAGGCCACGTGTTTCACCACAATCTTTGTTTTACACCTGCATATATCTCTCAGTCTAAAGTGACCACTAAGTCAATAAGCTAAAGTTGGAATGTTAACTTTAAGATGGTTTATTTCAGAGATGAGGGGTTAGTCTATGATGAGAGAATGCATCTTCTGGGACTGTACTTGCTGGAATTTAGAAGAATGAGATGAGATCTTAAGAAACATAAAATTATGAATGGCATAGATAGGATAGAAGTAAGTTATTTACAATGGTGGAGGAGATTCCGGATAGTAGTTCTTGGGCGGAGATAAGGAGGAATTGCTTTTCCAGGGTGGGGGGTTGACTCTGTGGAATTTGCTGCCCATTTAAGACAAGGTTAGATAGATTTTTACATAGTAGAAGAATTAAGGGATAGGGTAAAAGGCAGGTAGGTGGAGATAGCCTATCATCAGATCAGCCATGGTCTCATTGAATCTTCTTCTTCTTTGGCTTGGCTTCGTGGACGAAGATTTATGGAGGGGGTAAATGTCCACGTCAGCTGCAGGCTCGTTTGTGGCTGAGAAGTCCGATGCGGGACAGGCAGACATGGTTGCAGCAGTTGCAAGGGAAAATTGGTTGGTTGGGGTTGGGTGTTGGGTTTTTCCTCCTTTGCCTTTTGTCAGTGAGGTGGGCTCTGCGGTCTTCTTCAAAGGAGGTTGCTGCCCGCCAAACTGTGAGGCGCCAAGATGCACGGTTTGAGGCGTTATCAGCCCACTGGCGGTGGTCAATGTGGCAGGCACCAAGAGATTTCTTTAGGCAGTCCTTGTACCTTTTCTTTGGTGCACCTCTGTCACGGTGGCCAGTGGAGAGCTCGCCATATAACACGATCTTGGGAAGGCGATGGTCCTCCATTCTGGAGACGTGACCCACCCAGCGCAGCTGGATCTTCAGCAGCGTGGACTCGATGCTGTCGACCTCTGCCATCTCGAGTACTTCGACGTTAGGGATGAAAGCGCTCCAATGAATGTTGAGGATGGAGCGGAGACAACGCTGGTGGAAGCGTTCTAGGAGCCGTAGGTGATGCCGGTAGAGGACCCGTGATTCGGAGCCGAACAGGAGTGTGGGTATGACAACGGCTCTGTATACGCTTATCTTTGTGAGGTTTTTCAGTTGGTTGTTTTTCCAGACTCTTTTGTGTAGTCTTCCAAAGGCGCTATTTGCCTTGGCGGGTCTGTTGTCTATCTCGTTGTCGATCCTTGCATCTGATGAAATGGTGCAGCCGAGATAGGTAAACTGGTTGACCGTTTTGAGTTTTGTGTGCCCGATGGAGATGTGGGGGGGCTGGTAGTCATGGTGGGGAGCTGGCTGATGGAGGACCTCAGTTTTCTTCAGGCTGACTTCCAGGCCAAACATTTTGGCAGTTTCCGCAAAACAGGACGTCAAGTGCTGAGCCGACTCCTGCTCTTTTTTCTTATGTGCAGACTTTTTAATCATTTATTAAGCACACATTGCTGTTCAATGCAATGTCCACCTAACTCCTGCTTTTTTAACTTACAATCTTATGCATGTACTCAGAGCAATGCACAGTGTTCTCAACACACTCAGAATGAAGTAATTAACACCAATTAATGTCACAGTCACGATAAATCCCTATCTTTCCTGTTGAGCTCCTCCAGCACGTATCCACTTAGAACAGAGATATGGAGGAATCTCATCAGCCAGAGGGTAGTAATCTCATCAGCCAGAATGTGTTGCCACAGGCAGTTGTGGAGGCCAGGTCACTGAGTGTATTTAAGACAGAGATTGATAGGTTCATGATTAGCTAGGGCATCAAAAGTTGTGGGGAGAAGGCCGGGCAGTGGGGCTGAGTAGGAACATGGATCAGCTCATGATTAAGTGGTGGGGCAGACTGGATGGGCTGAATAGCCTATTTCTGCTCCTATGTCTTATGGTCTTTCCAGTTATCACAGCTATGTGTTGGCCATATAGATGGGTGAAGCACCTCTCAATTTTGATCTTTCCATTGAGAACTGGATTGATCCTTCCACCAAGGGTAATCTCAGGTCTGAAAGGCAAAAGCCCAACATAATTTTGGAGAATTCCTGGTAAACCATGTCACTCTGCAAAATTCTTTTCAGGGAAGTAAAACTTTGATCTTTTTTTTAAAAAAAAGCTTCAAATTTTTAATCATTACTTAAACCATCATGCAATGTGGCATCAGGAGTACTTCATGTGGAACCAAAATGTAAGAGAAATTGAGGAAGAGTTCAGGGTCGTCATGTTGGTTATAGCTTCTTACCTCTTATGGATGCTGAAATACCGGGTAAGTTCCTCCAACATTTCTGCCATCTTACTACAATCACAGTGTCTGCAAACTTTTGAGTTTCATTCTGTAGGAGAAATTAAAGCTTCTGGGCCACATTATTTTCATCAGTTTTGTATGTTGAGTCTACTTTTAGTGATTGAAATGTTCATTGTGGTATCGTTTATCAAATTGTCCTCAAACACACATCAAATTGCATTTCAAATGCCATCATCTGCTATCCAAGTAGTAACTTTCTACATTAATTTTCCTGAAGGTAGAAAAAATGCTGATGTTGAAAAATGTTGCAAGCCAACCAATTAATAGCATCAGCCATGGGTGATCCCACTGTGATTTGTACCAAGTTCCACCTCACCGAAAACAGCTCTTGAATCTACTGCTTTTTTTTATTGAACATGAAAGATTAAATGAAGGGATACGTTATGTAATTAGAAATGTGAGCAGATATTTAATTCTGAGAGCATAACATGGTTTGCCAACCGAGGCCGATTCACCAACTCCCAGTGAACTTGCTAACCCTAACTTAGCCTTACATTGGAAACATTGGCTCTGACTTTGCTACAAACTCCCAGAGAACCCATTAACTCATATATTCCCACAGCAAACCTATTAACTCAAAGCCGCTGATATGCCCTAAATGACACCATTAACCCCTGTCCCACTGCCTCCTGACAATAAATGCACACTCTAAAAACATGACACCTTACCAGCTGTATACATTTCCAGGGAGCTAGATGAACTCTGGGACTCTGACTGAAAAACAGTAACTCTTAGAAATCCCATTAATCCTCATGAGGAATACTGAAACCTACAAAGTCCCAAGTGTTGGGGGTGGGGGGAGGCAGAGGATGACAGAGCAGATATTGCCGTGATTAGTATGAGAGTTGCACAAGGGGCATTTATGGGATTTGGGCTGAGGGTGGTATTGAGGAATATCTTCTCGCAGAGGGTAGAGATTTTCCGGAATCCTCTACACCAAAGGGTTGTGCAGGCTAGATCACTGGAAATTTTATGTTTTCAAATATTTTAAATGGAAAGTTGATAATCTTATGAAAAACAGTGAATTCAGGGTCATCTAGAAATGGCACACAAGAGGAGATGAGGCCTATGACAGACCAGCTTGGTCATACTGAAAGGAGAGGCTGGTTTGACCATCTAGGTCAGGGGTGTCAAACTCAAATTCACGGAGGGCCAAAATTAAAAACTTGGACTAAGTCGAGGGCCGAACTAAATATTTAATGAAAATTTTCAACAACATCTGCATGTTTTCTCTTCTTTCAACATATGTAATGTTAAACTTTAGGATATAACTTTAGGAGGATAATGTTACAGGTCAGGAGTAGGTAGCTCAAGTTCACCCTTTGCTTGACCTGAGGGAAACCTATTTAGTCCCTGTGGAGATGTAGTCAGCATTCACAGGCTGTGTCCATTTTGGCCTGCATCAGGCCTCAGCATTTCCTGCTCACTCATCAGGCTCTAGGCCTCTATTCACCCTCGACCCACCATCCCTCTACCTGACCAGTCCTTTACCCAACCTCTACTCACCCCTCACTCCACTCGCTCTGCCTCTACCCACCCCATCCTATACACGCCCCGCTACTGCCTCTCCGCTCAACCTGTTCCTCCCTCTACCCGACTCTCACCCTCTAATCACCCCTCCCCTATTCGCCCTGCCCCTCCCCTTTTACCTCTTCCCTATCCACCCCTCCTTCTACTCATCCCTCCCTCTAACTGCCCCTCGCACCACCATAACTTCCCCTGCCCATTACTCCTCACCTACACCCTCTGCCCACCCCTGCTTACCCACCCACTCAGGCCCAGCGCGCTGCCGATCAGCCTTTGCAGAACAGCGGGGGCCATGCGCAGCCTGCCATGTCCGTCGTGCCGACAGGAAATCACAGGCGCTCGCCAATCCGCCGCACCGCTCGACAGGTGGCAGAAGTGACTGGTTGTGCGGGGAGCCTTCCAACTGGGTTGCCGGCTGATGACATCGACAGACTTCTCGTGTTACAATTTTGTTTTCCCCATTCTCAAAGTTTGCACGGTCAACCTGCAACACTCTTGCTCCCTCCGCATCCCATGGATCTGATGCCCAGGTGTTGTTAGGATTCCCAGCAGAAGATTTGTGGAACTTTACCATTCTGGATTCCTTTTTGAGAATATTCTGGCCATCTTTTAAGGGCGGTGGTTTTAGGGGGGAGGGGATAGTTAGGGGGTGGGGAAGGATGTGCAATGAAGGGGGAGGATGGTGGGGGTGACATTACCAAAAAACAGCATCGGCTCTCGCTGCAGGGCGGGCCACCTGTAATACATTTTTGAAATGATCTTGCGGGCCAAATATAATTATATCGCGGGCCAAATTTGGCCCGCGGGCCAGAGTTTGACATGTGTGATCTAGGTGGTTCATCCAACTCTTGCGCCTGTTCTCACCTCCTAGTAAACTATCACCAAAGCCCCACTGAAATGTCCACCGGTGTTTGTCTCCCTGCATTTTCCCACCTTGAATCCTTCACAGAGTCACAGAAAAGTTGCAGTGTGGAAGAAAGGTTCAGCCCATCGAAGAAATCATGAAAAGTAGACCTGAATATGGGGGGAAAAATTCCAAAAAGGTGGGATAATTATGCAAAAGGTCCGATGCCTCCAATATACTCACAAGTGTTCTAATTACACTGTGCATTGTCTCAAATAATTTATGCACTATTCCAAAATCCTGTTTTCTGAAACATAAGTTGCATTTTCCATTACATGAATCACTGTCATCTGATTACAGACTCTGTGCCACAGTGATTCTGCATTGAACCCAGCAGGTTATGAAGTAAATGGAGTTTTGGAAGAAATTAATATTAGCAAATAATGGTACTGGATGAAGTAATGAGCATAAAAGCTGGAAATAAATACCAAGAAACATTGACCTGTCCCCCAAGGCTTTCATAGAAGAGTCTTTGGTGATAGTGGATTGCTGGTTCTCAACATCTAAAATTGCATAGGTTGTAAAATAACTCCCAGAGATTGGAAGGCAGCAAACATAACCCTGCTTTATCCTGGGAGGGTGAGAGAAAATGGGAAACTGCAGACAAATTAGCCTGATATTGGAAACCCTGGCAAATTTCTGCCGATGTGTGATAGAAATTGTGCTGACTGGCTGCATCACGGTCTGACATGGGGACACCAAAACCTCTGAGCAAAAAGCCCTGCAAAAAGGAGTGCACTGAGTCCAGGACATCACAGGCAAAATCCTCCACACCAGGAGCATCTCCACTCTCCAGGGAACACTGCCATTGGAGAGCAGCAGCAATCATCAAGGATCTACATCACCCAGCACACTGCTCTCACTGCTGCCATCAGGAAAGAGGTCTAGGTGCCCCAAGACTCACACCACCAGGTTCAGGAACAGCTGCTCCTCCTCCACCATCAGACCCGTCAACAACAAACTCAATCAGGGGCTCATTTAAGGACTCTTTATTTGTTTACATATGTACATTGAGTACAGTTTTTTGCACTACCAAAAAGTGGTAATTCTGCCTCACTCGCAGGATAAAGAATCTCACGGTTGAATATGATGTCGTGTTTATATACGGACAATAAATCTGAACTTTGCACTTTGAATGCACCTGAACTTTGACATCAATAGTGGGGAAATGATGGAATCCATTACAAAAGAAGTAACATTCCCCTTAAAATTGTAGGATTGTGCAATCAATTACTGAATTACTGAAAGGCAGATCACTTTTAACAAATGTATTAGCATTTTATGGTGTGTAACTAGTAGAAATGATAAGGAAGTTATGTCTGTTTGGATTTTCAGGAGATTTTTGATAGCAGGGGTGGCCAACCTGTTAATTTTTAATTTAGACATACAGCACAGTAACAGGTCTTTTCAGCCCATGAGTACATACGAGGGATGTAGATTAATTGGGCGGCATGGACTCATGGGTGGAAATGGCCTGTTACCATCCTGAATGTCAAAATTAAAATGAAAAGTTTGGCCACCCCTGAAGGTAACTGAACACAAACAAATGTGCATGGAATTGGAGAGAATAATGATATAGACTGAAGACTGGTTAAAGGAAAAAAATCCTGAAGAGTTGGTCTAAGCAGATAATTTTTGGGTTGGGAGCCTGTGACTTGTGGGTAATGAGATGCTATTATTCAAATGTACAAAATTCTTATGGGTATGTTCAGGATTGACCCGTGGATGGTGTTTCCTTTGACCAGAGTGTGGAGAACCAAGTTTCATAAAATAAAGGGGAATTGAACATTGAAATTTCTTCATCCAGAGGATGGTGAAGGTTTGGAATTCTCGACACAAGAGGGCTGTGCATTCTCAGTCACCGAGTGTATTCCAGGTACAAATCAATAGATTTTGGGAATATGATGGGAATCCATCAATATGAAGGGAATCAAGTAAGACAGGAACTTAAGATTAAGATATAAGGTATAAGGTCCACCATGATCTGAATAGCTGAATCCTTAGGAACACAATTAATTTTTATAATTTCATAAAATATAGAACTTAAAACAGAGTCCTACCAAGTATTTTGAAACATGCAAACCTTTGAAACTTTCATTAATTCATTACATTTCACAGAATCACTGATAGGCAACAGCAAGGAGAGAGGCAATTTGGCTCAGCGAGTCTGTGTTGGCTCCATGCAAGAGCATTCCCGGTAAGGTCAGCTTCAATGTCCTTACCCTGCAGCTCCACAAATAGATAACAATAGCATCACCTTTCCTTCTTCCAAACTCAAATGAGTAGAGGACCAACCTGCTCAGTCTTTATTCATTTAGACTCCATAGTACTCCGGGTGACCTGCAATCTTTGTACTCCATACACTTTGCAATAAAAGGCAACATTCTATTAAACCTCTTGATTACTTGCTGTACCTGAATTGCTGTCTTTGTGTTTCATGAACAAGGAGTTCCTTAGCACTGCAATATTCTGAATTCCCAATTCATTTTTAAATTGCTTTCGCATTCTTCCTTCCAACGTGGATAATCTCATGTTTCCACACATTATATTCCATCTGCCAACTTGTGCATTTATGTAACCAATCTACTTTCCCTCTAAAGATTCTCTGTGTCCTGTCACAACTTGCTAACACTCCTATCTTTGCATTATCATCAAAGATAATGGTACATGGATATGGCTGATGCACCTGGAGGGATGCTGGGCTGTTGTAGTTGGCAACTGACCTCACACTCTACTGCCCAGATATCACAATACAAAATTCAATGCAGATATGAAGTGTTTGCAGATCACTTGAATTATCCATGGTAAATCCTGCCTCAGAGATTTTATTTGTTGATGAGAATTGTGAGATCAGATTCATTTTTAAATAAAATGACTGCAGAATCTGCTCTGAACCATGTAATTTGTTTTTATCAAGCTCTGCAAGCTAAATAAATTTTTCTTCCTGAGGGAATAAATTTTATAACCAGATGTGTAAATGGATTTTTCAGTTTAAGATCCACAATAAAATCATGTCAAGTGAGAATCCATCGACTCACATCTGTGAACTCCCAGGTAACATAATAACGCTATGCTGCCTGTAAATCTTTTTTATATACTTATTGAGTTTAACATAAAAAGTATGCATAATAAATGTCGATTAAATAAAAAATCCATTGCATACAGGTAAATACATACCAAAGGGAAAGAAAATAAAAACAATAATGGTTCAATAATAAAATATATCATAACTAGATTAATAGTTACTTATAATATCTCAATCCAGTAACAAAATAACATATGCAACTATGTCAGACCCATTTATTAAACTGTTGTATTAAAATCATAACATTTAAAAAAAGAATAAATAAATAAATAAACCGAAAAGACTAATCTAATCTCTTCACTCTAATCAAGGTTACATTTTGGAGAAGAAAAAGAAATTAATAATGATATGGAATCACATGTAACCCCTGGAGAACAGATATAGAATTACCGGAATGTTTAATGCTCATTGACTCTTCCAATCATAAAAAAAATTCTAAGAATGGACCCCATGACTTCATAAATTGAAACTTTCTATCTTTAATATTATATCTGATTTTCT
Source organism: Narcine bancroftii (assembly GCF_036971445.1). NCBI lineage: Eukaryota > Metazoa > Chordata > Chondrichthyes > Torpediniformes > Narcinidae > Narcine > Narcine bancroftii. Next base: position 17,548,575 of record NC_091470.1, on the reverse strand, counting down.
CTAAACTTCAATAGGACATTCCATCATATAGCCACTGCGTATGCATAGGGGATTAATCTCCTTTCTATTTCAATAAAATAGCTCATCTGGCTATCAATATAGTAAAAACTAAGACTTTTTCTTCAGATTCCAATGAAGGTTCATCTGAGTTGTGAGAAAAACCAAAGAGAGCAATTAACAGACAGGTTCTAGGTTAATCTTGAAAATTGTTGATACTATATTGCCAATTTTAGGATCCTTTTTACCATTTTCCTTCTCCAAATTAAATAATTCATGGATGAAAAACTAGATTGAGAATTTAGGCTCAGTTCAACGGCTAGACCAATTATAGACAACCATCTATTTCAACCATCTTTGTTGGTTGCAGGTTTCAAGAAATGGCATAGAAAAGGTATTCAAAGTTTCAAGGATCTTTTTATTTCAAATAATTTTGCCTCTTTCAAACAATTGTTCTAATAGGCATTTTTTTTAGATATTTACAAATTAGGCATTTTGTTTCAGATTTTCTGTGAATTTCTAATACTAAGACTCTTGATTTACTTTTTAAATATATGATTTTATTTAATGGTGGATTAAGAGCATCTATTCATAATAAATTACTAGACAAATTCAGTCCCAATTGCTGGGATTAAAAGAGATTGGGAAAGAGACTTGAAACATAACTTTTTCAGATGAAGATTGGTACTCTACTCTCAGCTTGATTAATGATTCCTCACTTTGTGCAAGACATTGCTTATTACAATTTAAGGTGGTACACAGAACTCATATGTCTAATCTTAGATTATCCCGTTTTCTGCAGATATTGATCCTTTTTGTGGAAAATGTAAAAATTTTGAAGCATCTCTGATTCATATGTTTTAGGAATGTCCAAATTTAGGGAGATTTTGGAAAGAGAGTTTTCAACTGCCTGTAAATCTTGACTGAATCTATTAACCCCATGTACCTGTAAACTCCATTGACCTAATGCCCCATTAAACTCCATTTAACCCTGATTACCTTGTAAACATATCTAGTGAATCTATTCATTGTAATTCATAAACAGCCCATGAACGAATTAACCCTTTAATGTTTTGAACTCACTAGTTCTAGACACATGAAAGTTTGCATTTTTAACCGACATCAAAACATTTCTATAAGTGCTCACAAGAAGTGCTTTAGCCATTGCTTCCTGGGAATGCATACTTCAAATCCATTAAAACTGACTGTGTACAAATTCCCACCATCACCAATGACTCCATCAATAAATCAAAGCTAAGAGAGAAGTGGGTTCTGCTGTAAAAATTACTGTTCATTGTCTGTGAGTAATTTCAATGGAACCATTTTTTTTCTCATCTCTACCTCCTTAAAGCACTTATGTCAAGGAGCAGGGGTTGATCAGGATTGATCAGAGCAGGATAAAGGAAGACTCTAATCTACTCCTGTTGAGTTTCTACCATGCTCTTTGTTTCCTTTTGAGTGAGTATTTCATAACCACTACATCCATGGGAGGAAACAGTATTCAACTGGCCTTCTATTGGAAGTGGGGTCATTTGCACTCTACTAGACTGAATGCTGTTTTTCACCAAATGCTCCAGATGACTTGGTCATTCATCTTGTTTGAAGGTCAGGCATGCAAGCCCTTGCTATTTTTTTCTTGTGTTCATTGCGCACTGGGATTATTGGTTGCACATAAGATCCTGCCCATTTCTTTTAACGTAATGGAAGAGCTTTGATTGATACAGTTTTTAATTACTTCAATGTATCCCCAAACACTTTTGAGCCGATGAAGTACTTTTGAACTGAGGTCATTGTTGTAAAAGAGGAAGCACAACCAAGGTCTCTACTGGGCCAATTACGAAAAAGTAATCTATTTTAGTTCATTTTGTCTAACAGATATTGCTACTATCTTATTATTTTTTTTAATTCTGCCATGGAATCTTTCACATCTATCTGAGTTGGGTGTGATATCCTACCTGCCAATAATGCTTTACATGGATCAGGGGTATTTCTTCCCCCAATGTTGCATCAACTTATTGAGTTTTAATTTCCTCGTAGTCAAGTTTATTATCATCTCTATGCACAAGTATAACTAGCTAACGGTGTTCTCTGATTCTTCGTGCAAAACAATCCATATGCAGGACGTCTTCATATAATACCCACACACTCACACACACACACACACACACACACACACACACACACACACACACACACAAATATTGTTCTGCAAATATGAGAGTCTCGGATGGTTAGTATGAGCAGTTCTTTTTGTCGTTCAGCTTTTCCGCAGCCCAATGGTGCTAGCTCTGATACCCCTGTATCTCTTTCTCGGCAGGAGTAGCTGAAATATGCTCTGTGCAGGGGTGATTATGCATGTCCTCTTCAGACAACTTGTTACATCTTATCAATAATTGGAAATCAGATGCAAATGGAAATCTGAAATATAGAGAATGGTGGAACTACTCACTGTCGGCAGGGCGTCCTCTGTGAGATAAGATCCAAAATCTTTCAACAGAACATCTTCAATACATTTCAAGTGTGTCATTTTTTACCGTTAAATCCATAAGTACTTCAGAATCAGGTTCATTGTCTTGAGCATGTGTCATGGAATTTGTTGTTATGCGGCAGCAGTATGGTGCAGAACAAGGTACAAAATTACTATCAATTATAATTATGTAAATAAAAGATTTTAAAAAAATTAAATAACTGGTTAAAAAAAGTGAGGTAGAGTCGATTGGGTCCTTGTCCATTCAGAAACCTGATTGGTGGGTGGAGAAAGAAGAAACTGTCTTCATAAGGTTGAGTGGATATTTTCAGGCTCCTGTATCTCCAAATTTCAGAATTATTGCCAGAGGACAGTCATTACATCACATACATGTTGTGGAGCAGCTGCTCCCCCTCCACCATCCGACCCCTCCACAACAAATTCAATCAGGGACTCATTTAAGGACACTTAATTTTGCACTTTATTGATTTTTTCCCCTCTTACATTTCTTTCTTTACACGCATACATTGCGTCCAGTTTTTTTGCACTACTAAACAGAGGTAATTCTGCCTCACCAACGGGAAAAAGAATCTCTGGGTTGTATATGATGTTCTGTATGTACTCTGACAATAAATCTGAAACCCGAATCTGAAAGATTTTATGCTTTTGCCCACCCCTCATATGTCTATCTTAAACTCTGTGGTTGTGGTATGACAATGTGCCCATGTTTTCTGATCAATATCATCTCATTTTCTCCAAGGCTAAAACATGATGTGCACAGTAGATGAGAGGAAGTTTACCAATGGCAAGTATTTATACAGGGGCAGCATTCGTAGAGCAATGTTCTGAGGAATGCACAAAACAAAATAGAGGATCTTTATCCAGCCTGTTCCTGGAACTGCCTTCAACGTTACGTTCTCTCTCGTTTGACAGGAGAGATTTTAATCTGCGGCATGCATGCGGAATTGGTACAAGGAGGCAGTAAGTAGAACAGCAGGGAGATTCAGATGGATTGATTCTCTGGCCTTATCATGAAGAAACAGAGAGCGGGCTGTTTACCCAGTGGTCTCTGTGCATACTGCAGAGCTTTGAAACTCTGCCTGCATCTTCAGGTAGAGGGAGTTGGAGTCAATTTGCATTCAGTGCTTCCACTATGATTTGCGGGAAGTGCAGTTGTGTGTGTAAATTAAAATTGCTTGCATTGTTCGCTTGAGCTGTCAATAACCAGATTATACTGCTGCTTCATGCCATCCCAAGTTGCAGCATGTCGGTAATGGGACAGGTCTTGCAGTAGAAGACGCAAGCAGTCTAAGTTACAGCAAACCAATTTCTCGGAGAGCAGTCAGTGTTACAACCACTCGACAGAGAATGGTTTACAGAGTTTACTTAAGAAAAATGTGGTGTCGGAGTCTCTAAGCACAACAACAAACACAACTCATGATCAATACCACATCATGACTCCAGATAGATTCTGAATGATTTTTCCAAAGCAATGCATCAAGTCGAGGTTTGTGACCTTGAATGTGCGACTGACAAGTGATTCGACCAGTTATCTCCATTGCGGCCAGCAGGTGTTGCTATATGCAGCCATCAGTTGCAGCCAGTTCAATTATGCTTCGGCAAAGCTATAAAGCAGCAGGATAAAGTACTGATGGTAACAGATAAGATAGAAGTAGGAGCAATGAGGTTAGAACAACTGTGGTAATGGGCTGTACTTAAATAGAACTCGGCAGGACATCCCATATTCTTCACTGGGACATTATCAGGAGGAATTGACAATAAGAAAGACATCAGGAAAGGCGGCCAGAGGCTTGGTCAAAGATGTAGAATGCTTCATGAAAAGAGAGTTGGAGAGGAGGATATTTTTAAAGAGAAAATCCCTTGGTAAACTTTGGACCAAGACAGGCAGCCAGGGTTGGAATGAAGCTCAAGGAGGATGTTTGCATTCTGTGTTTTACTAAGATCAAAGATTGGCAGGGAATGAGAATTCAAAAACAACTTAGCTGGAGGGTTGAGCAGCACAAAAGGGAGAAAGGGAATGGACAGCTTCTCAGGATAGAACCCCTGATTGTGTCTCGAAGAAGGGTACTGATACGAAGCGTCGACCATTCTTTCCCACTGATGATCCTTGACTGCTGAGCAGATTGTTTCTTGCTCCAGATTTCAGCATTTTGCTGGCTCCTGTTTCTCCAAGAAATCAGGATCATTTGAATTGATCATTGAAGAGTAGTTGACATAGATTGTGCAGACTGCATTGCTAATGCCATAAGACCTCTAATTTCTAAAAGTTTATTGATCTTAAAAATACTCTATGACTGAAGCTTTGCTATCTCTTCAGTGGAAAATTCAAAAGATTCTCTGCCCTCCATTCCGGATGAAGACTTTTTCTCATCTCGGACTGAAGATCCAAACCTCTCTGCTTTGAGGCAGGGCCTGTGGCGGGCATGTTCTCACTGGGCTGAGCCGGCTGGCCCACCTTCTGTACCTGTAGCCCCTCCCTATAAGATCCTCTAATAAAGGCTGAGAGCCCTGGTCTCCTCCATCATACCTGCCTTGGGCGTGAGCCAGCAACATGTAGAGGCAGGGCTGGGTCTTCTGATCAATAAAGCCTTTGACTCTTGCTTCGTGTCTGCGAGTGGTCATTGATCGTGCCACAGCGCCTCTGCTTTTTGACCCTACAGCTAACCTGGCATCCACCCTGTCAAGCTCTATATGATGGGATTGCCTTAAAATCCATCTGATAAACTATTGTGGAGAAGGAAATCAACCATTTTACCTCATTCTGATCAGTGTTTATACTCGACTCCAGACGCTTATTAATATGGTTGTCTATCCTTGATATTGAGGTGGCATTTCATAAATGAATGAAAGAGGAACTTGTGTTTAAAGGAGAGTTAGATTCAATATATGGCGAGCTCTCCACTGGCCACCGTGACAGAGGTGCACCAAAGAAAAGGTACAAGGACTGCCTAAAGAAATCTCTTGGTGCCTGCCACATTGACCACCGCCAGTGGGCTGATAACGCCTCAAACCGTGCATCTTGGCGCCTCACAGTTTGGCGGGCAGCAACCTCCTTTGAAGAAGACCGCAGAGCCCACCTCACTGACAAAAGGCAAAGGAGGAAAAACCCAACACCCAACCCCAACCCACCAATTTTCCCCTGCAACCACTGCAACCGTGTCTGCCTGTCCCGCATCGGACTTGTCAGCCACAAACGAGCCTGCAGCTGACGTGGACTTTTTACCCCCTCCATAAATCTTCGTCCGCGAAGCCAAGCCAAAGAAAAAAAGAGATTCAATACTTATTTGGCTCCTTGACTGAGAAAATTTGAAAATGAAAGTTATTTGATATTTAGTATCTGGCACCTACAGGGATTTGTAGATGACAGAGAAGCAAGTTATCCGGTTGCTTGAGATTCATTCTTACAACTTCCGCCCCAACCTCGAATTCATTAGGTCCATCTCTAGCAACACTCTCTCTTTACTCGATCTCTCTGTCTGCATCTCGGGAAACAGACTCTTGACAGATATCTTCTACAAACACGTCAACTCCCACAGCTACCTTGACTACACCTTTTCACACCCTGTTCCATGTAAGGGTTCCATTCCATTTTCTCAATTACTCCATCTTCATTGCCCCTGCACCCAGGACGTGGAATTCCATACCAGATCATCAGATATGTTCTCCTTCTCCAAACAATGTGCCTTTCCTTCTACCACCATCAACTCAACCTTCATCTACATATCCTCTAATATCCCCACATCTGTCCTCCCCCACCCGCCCCCACATGCAACAAGGACAGGATTCCTCTTGTCCTCAGCCATCATCCCACCAGCCTCTGAATCCAACACATCCTCCTCTGCCATTTCCTCCACCTGCTTCGCGATCTCATCACTAGACACATTCCCATCTCCTTCTTCCACAGGGACCGCTCCCTTCATGATTCTCTTGTCCACTCCTCCCTCCCCACCAATCGTCCCCTTGGTACCCTCCGCTGGGACTGCAGGAGATCCTCCACTTGCGCCCACACCTCCTACCTCACCATTATTTGGGGCCCCAAACAGTCCTTCCAAGTGAAGCAAGGTTTCGCTTGTGAATCTGCAGAGGTCATCTACTGCATCCAGTGCTCCCATTGTAGTCTCCTCCATTTTGGAGAGACTGAGCACAGACTGGGAGGTCACTTTGTTGAGGACCTCAGCTCTGTATTTTGCAATAGCTTGGATCTCCCAATGGCCTCCTATTTCAATTCTCCATCCCGTTCCCTTGCTGACATGTCTGTCCAAGGTCTCATGCACTGCCAGACTGAGACCACCCAAAAATTGGAGGAACAACACCTCATCTTCTGACTGGGCCCCCTCCAATTGGATGGCATTAACATCAACTTCGCTGGATTTTGTTCAACCACCCTCCTGCCCCTGCCTTACCTCTTCCCCCTGCCACCTTCCCCCAGCTCTGTCTCTCTCTCTCTTCCCTGTCTCCTTTTGTAGAGACATACCGGTAATCAATTTTCACCTCTCCCTAAGGTTGGTCTGGACCCTTCCCCCAGCCAGCACTGTGTGAATTCTGAGGTTTCCTGTTCTTTGATTACTTTGCTTATTCCTTGAAGAAGAGCTCAGGCCCTAAAAGTTGGCGATAGATCTTTGTCTCCTATGGATGCTGAAAGACCAGCTGAGTTCCTCTCACATACCAGTATGATTCTACTTATTCTTAAAATGCCTTATACACCTGCTTTAAAAATAAACAGCTTAAAAAACAAAAATACTATACTGAACAAACTTCACTTGCATGAATATATAAACCTTAGCACATTTTACTTTATTTCAATCACATTCCTTGAAAAGATTTAACCTTCGCTGTATCTCCAGGTTCCACCCTCTCTACAGAGCCACACGAAAGACAAATACTAACATTATTGATAATTAGCACCCCCTCCCCCCAAGTTTTCAGATAAACCCTTACTTAATAAAATACTAATAAAGATAAAGATTATTACTAAACAGGGAATCAGGAGACACTTTTGAATGAATCAACCCAAAGGTGAGTGGCATCAACCTGTGTGATGCCATTTTATTCAAACAGCTGCCCCGAGCAAAGCACAAGCAATGCCCTCCACTGGCTGAATATTGCTCCCATCTTCACCACAGATTTATGTATTACTTCAGAGAAACTTTAAATTTTTATTTATTCTTAATAATTTTAATTTCTTCTTGAGTGCCTTTACGACAATTTGTCTGAACCACTCCGGTGTGGTCATGACTTGCATTTTCTTCTCAGTCTAAGACTAATATGTGCTCTGAGTTCATTTTCATTTGAGTGGGACTGTCACTTTCAGAGAACAAATCAAGCTGCAAGCTTTGGAGATTGACTGTGGGTTGATGAGCTGGGGACAGCGTGTACTCAAATTTGTTACTTCTGAAGAGAGAGGAAGGGTGCCAGGAACACAGATGCAGAGACCACGTGATGAACATATTAAAGAAACAGTACACTGTTTGATCAGTGGTCATTTTTAAGGAAGCAGCCCAATAGCTGCAGCTCTTTGAGGAATACGGTGCTGAAGTGGCTTTGTGTGGCTAAAGGAAAGGTCACTTTTGAGGGGGACTTTTTGAATCCCATCATGGCAGAAGGAAAGGTCATTTTGAAGAGAACTCTTGAACCCCACAGTGACTAAAGGAAAGGTCACTAAACTAATCCACAAAAGGGTTCTGGAAGTTTTTGTGAACATCACTCACTTCATTTCCCCTACACCAACTAAGGGGAGTTTTGACTACCATTCATCTGAAAGGATATTTCTCAGGAAGCAACTCAACAAGGATTTAATGCGTTTACAACAGTTTGCAACCCTGTGCCTCCCACCTCATTCGTAATCACTTCTTTACATCAATTTAAGAGTCGTTGTGTCAGTACTAGATTTCTGAGACTGAACTTTGAATTAATGTTCCAGAATTGTGCCTAAGCTGTAATGGTTTAGGTCTTTCCGTGCATGAATGTGTGCACTTGCATGTGCGCACATACACACACATATATTTACGCATAGTTGGGGTTTAAGTTGTCTTGATGATTTTCTATCGCTGCTGTCTGAGTATGTAACAATGACATTAAAAAATGTATCCTATTTTGTCTTTTTATGACCTGATGGGCAAGCTTTCCTCATAAGCCAAAGCAACTTCTCTTCATCCCTCTGATCAAACCCTTACTTAATTTGTCCAAGTCTTGATGAAAAGCAGCTCAGTGGTGCTGCTGTTTAACAACTCCAGTGACATGTGTTTGGTTCTGACCCTCAGGGAGGTTGCACCTGATGCCTGTGATCACTTCCGTTTCCCTTGGGTCCTCTAGTTCCCTCCAATGCCCCAAAGACATGCTGGTAGGTGATGGGTTCCTGTCCAGGCAGTAGGTAAATAACAAACAAAGAGTATTTGATGGTCATGTAAGCAGGAAAAAAAGGTTCAGAATTACAGAGAAATAGAGAAGTGCTAAGATTTTGATTGGATTACCCTAATGCAGTGGTTTTCAAACTCTCTCTCCACTCACATACCACCTTAAGTATTCCCTATGCCCTAGGTTCTCTGTGATTAGTAAGAGATTACCTAAAGTTGTATGAGAGCAGAAAGAAAATTTGAAAACCACTGTTTTAATCGTACCTAATTGACTCATTATGTGCACCGTTTCATAACTCTAATGAGAATTATTCTCAAGCAAAATAGTTCAATAACAATTGGGTCTAGACAAGTGGATCTCAACCTTTCCTCCCCACCCCTCACATACCACCTTAAGTAATCCCTTACTAATCACCTATGGCACTGGGATTACTTAAAGTGGTATGTGAATGGAAATAAAAAGTTTGAAGATCACTGCTCAAATGGGACAAATGGCCTCTCTATATGGCATGGCGAATCAATCCTCAATGAAAATTAAATTCTACATCTGAAATGAAAATACAAGAGACACTCAGCAGGTTGGAGGATAAATGTTTGAAGGCCCCTCATAAGAACAGATAGAGAGAGAACTAGTTAACATTAGTTGGGGGAGGTAAAGATATTATTAAGAATATCTTTAAGGGGTTGATGATAGGGGATAAAATGTGGAGATCTGGTATAGAGGTTCTCAACCTTTTTTTCACATGCCACCTTAAGTAATCTCTAGGATGCCATAGGTGCTCTGTGGTTAGTAAGGCAGATACAGCAATGAGCTCTCTGAACCCTTCTCCATTAACAATGGCGTGAAGCAAGGCTGCGTTCTCGCACCAACCCTCTTTTCAATCTTCTTCAGCATGATGCTGATCCAAGCCATGAAAGACCTCAACAATGAAGACGCTGCTTACATCCGGTACCGCACGGATGGCAGTCTCTTCAATCTGAGGCGCCTGCAAGCTCACACCAAGACACAAGAGCAACTTGTCTGTGAACTACTCTTTGCAGACGATGCCACTTTAGTTGCCCATTCAGAGCCAGCTCTTCAGCGCTTGACGTCCTGTTTTGCGGAAACTGCCAAAATGTTTGGCCTGGAAGTCAGCCTGAAGAAAACTGAGGTCCTCCATCAGCCAGCTCCCCACCATGACTACCAGCCCCCCACATCTCCATCGGGCACACAAAACTCAAAATGGTCAACCAGTTTACCTATCTCGGCTGCACCATTTCATCGGATGCAAGGATCGACAATGAGATAGACAACAGACTCGCCAAGGCAAATAGCGCCTTTGGAAGACTACACAAAAGAGTTTGGAAAAACAACCAACTGAAAAACCTCACAAAGATTTGCGTATACAGAGCCGTTGTCATACCCACACTCCTGTTCGGCTCCGAATCATGGGTCCTCTACCGGCATCACCTACGGCTCCTAGAATGCTTCCACCAGCGTTGTCTCCGCTCCATCCTCAACATTCATTGGAGCGACTTCATCCCTAACATCGAAGTACTCGAGATGACAGAGGCCGACAGCATCGAATCCACGCTGCTGAAGATCCAACTGCGCTGGGTAGGTCACATCTCCAGAATGGAGGACCATCGCCTTTCCAAGATCGTGTTATATGGCGAGCTCTCCACTGGCCACCGTGACAGAGGTGCACCAAAGAAAAGGTACAAGGACTGCCTAAAGAAATCTCTTGGTGCCTGCCACATTGACCACCGCCAGTGGGCTGATATCGCCTCAAACCGTGCATCTTGGCGCCTCACAGTTCAGCGGGCAGCAACCTCCTTTGAAGAAGACCGCAGAGCCCACCTCAATGACAAAAGACAAAGGAGGAAAAACCCAACACCCAACCCCAACCAATCAATTTTCCCTTGCAACCGCTGCAACCGTGTCTGCCTGTCCCGCATTGGACTTGTCAGCCACAAACGAGCCTGCAGCTGACGTGGACATTACCCCTCCATAAATCTTCTTCTGCGAAGCCAAGCCAAAGAAGAAAGAAAGACTTAAAGTAATATATGAATTAAAAAAAAGGTTGTGAACCATTGATCTAGGGAAGGATTCATGGAAAAGTTGAGTGCGAAAATGAAGAAAAATGTATGAAATCAGGGCATTTAGAGAGTGAGAATATAAACAAATGGAACATTAAAATGCATGAACTGCATTCCGTGGAATATCCCCAACAGTCCAGACTGTTGAGTAAGAAATGCTAAGTGGCACCACCAATGGTCTTACAGAAGGGTGGTTCACTCAGGTACGTGAGAAAGCGAGTTATTTGAAGTTGAAGGCTACAATACGCCCTGCTCTTCCTCAGGTTTATGTTGGGTCTCAAGACAGAATAGGGTATCAAGAAAGGGAAAGACAGTTTCACAGAAAGACATTCAAACAAGATGCCAAGGGGCATGATGTGATTCTAAGAAAATGATGTTGAGTCCAAGATTGGATCTGCCACTATTAGTGGTTAGTGCAACACCTTTATAGCCCCAGCATTTGGGACTGGGGTTCGAATCCCGTGCTGTCTGTAAGGAGTTTGTAAGCATGTTTTCCCCATGTCTATGTGGGTTCCCCTCGGGGGCTCCAGTCTCCTTTCACTCTTTGAAACGTATTGGGGTTTGTAGGTTAATTGGGTGTAAATTGGGTGGCACAGACTCATGGGCCTCAATGGCCTGTTACCATGCTGTTTGTCTAAATTTTTAAAATAATCTGATTTTAAAAAAATATCTAAATTTGAAATCTTTTGAAAGCTGAGCAGGATGAAAGAGTCAACTCACCAACTCTATCTCCAGTTTCTATTCTAAATTTCAGAGCCTGCTCTGGTATTTTTCTCCTTAAATGAAAGATCTTCGATTCCAGGAATCAATCACGCTCACCTAATTTACATTCTTTCTCAGTCAAGCAAAAAACTTAACTGAAGGAGGTCGAAACTTCATTCAGTTTTCCATGGGTACTTCCATCAACACTGAATCCAAAAGCAGTGGGGCATCCTCATTCTAACCCCCTGCAATCAAGGCCAACATCTCATTTCCCTTCATAATTGTTAGCTGTCGTCATTCATACCTGTTACCTCCTGTTCTTTGTGATTGAAGTTTCATTGGGTTGTACTTGTACAATCAAATGACAATAATCTTGACTTGATTTAACTTGATCTGACCACAATGCCACTGGTGCAAGGTGAACTAAATGGCTTTCGCATTCACTGGAGGATCACTCCTGTCTGATGTGGAAAGGAAGTTTTATTTACAGACCACAATCTCAAAACAAAATGCTTTATCGCTTGATGAGGTACTTTTGAAGTGAAGCCAATGTCGTCACATATTTAGGTGGCAAATGAGCTGGCCATGTGTTTAGTTGAAGTTGGCTGAGAGATGAATGTTGACCAGGATATCAGAGAAAAACCTTCCTTCTCCTATCCACCACCATGAGATCTTCCCCATCCACAAAACGTCAGACTGTTTGTCAGACATGGTTGTCAGACATGGTCGTACATTCTCCAACGACCTGGATGGCGAAGGGAACACCACCTCCTCAATTGCACATCATCAGACTTTGTTACAATCAACATTCCTTCACATTGCTGCTTCTAAATCCTGGGACACCAACACGTGAGGGAATACTATCAGTAGGACAACTGCAGTTTTGAAAAGTGTTTGGCATTATCTCCTCACAGGCCGTGACCAACAAGCAATACATCCTGGCCTTGATCATGACACCAATATTCTCTTTAAAAAAAATTCAAGATCTCATCTAAAAGTCACCGCAGTGTTTCCACAACCCAGATTTTATGGTCAAGATTCAGAATTGGGATTGGAAGAGTCCCAACCTGAAACCTAGTCTTGATGCGGGATCCTGATGTGAAACATTGACCAACCATTTCCACATGGATGCTGCCAGATCTGCTGAGTTCCTCCAGCTTCTCATTGTTTGTTCAAGATTCCAACATCTGCAGTTTGTATGCTTCTAAATTTAGGGGTAAAATAGCTGCTACTGAGACATGACTGACATCAAGTTTACTTTGATTGTGTCAGGAGAGGGTAGTTAAATTTATGCTGAGTTCTGTGTCTTTCCCAATGCAAAAGAATAAGCAGTTGTGCATTGATAATCCACAGACATATTCTCTCCTGTCTCCTCCCATGAAATCCAGTCTTTTCCTCTTATTCTCTTAGAGATTTACATACACCTATAGCATTAAGAAATTTCACCTCTGTGGTTTCCTCCCACCGTTTGAAATGTACCAGGCTGTAGCTTAATTGGGTGTCATGGACTCGTGGGCCAAAATGGCCTGTTACTGTGTTGTGAGTCTAAATTTTTTTGAAAAGCTAAATTTAAAATCTTTTGCATGCGGAGGAGGCTAAACGGGTCAACTCGCCAACTCTATCTCCAGATTTTATTCCAAATTTCAGAGCCTGCTCGGGTATTTTTATCTTCAAATGACAGATCTCAGATTCCAGGAATCTATCGCGCGCACCTCATTTATATTCTTTCTCAGTCCAGCAAGAAACTTAGCTCAAGTAGATCGAAACTTCAAACAGTTTTCAACGCGTACTTCCATCAACACTGAATCCAAGAGCAGTGGGGCTTCCTCATTTTAACCCCCTGCAATCAAGGTTGACATCTCATTTCCCTGCATATTTCTTAGCTATAGTTGTACCCATGAACTCCTGTTCTTTGTGTTTGGAGTTACCCAAAATATTTCACTTAATATTTTTTTTTAAATTTTTATCCTACATACTAGATAATGTTCACACTAACAGCATTTCCTCACTCCAATTTTTTCAACCGTATTTTTATGATCCCTTTGCAGCTCATCCCTAACCTATTTTTCCATCTAGCTTCTTTCCATTTGCATACATTCCCTTATTCTTCCTCACATCAGTCGTTGATACAAATTACAACCTTGAGGCTCATGCACTGTTTCTTTTGGAACTCATCAGTCACATTTCCACAGTCTTTTCAATCGTTTGTTTCACCTGATCGATTCCTTGAACCATAATATTTAGGTCTGACTGCTCTCTGCAATTTTCACCACCTCCAACAGGATCCCACCACCAGACACATCTTCCCCTCCCAACTCCACATTCCATAATGAGTGCTCCCTCCATGTCTACTTGAACTTTCCTTCTAGACCCCCACCCGAGCACTTCTCACTCTTACTGCACCATGTGTGGGAGCTGCACCTGCATCTTCCCCCTCACCACCATTCAGGCCCCTCAACAGTCCTTCCAAAAGCATATATCTAGGGGTCTTTTACTGCAACACGTGTTCCCAATGCAGCCTCCTCTACATCACAGAGACTGGACACAGAATGGAGGATCACTTTGCTGAGCACCTTTGCTCCCTCCACTGCCCCATCCATTATTTCCCAGAGGCCAGCCACTTTAATTCCACTTCCCCTTCCCACACTGACATGTCAGTCCATGGTCTGTGGCATTCTGTACGGCCAGTTGAGGCCCCACACAAATTGAAGGAACAGCATCTTGTATTCTGTCTTGGCAGTCTTCAACAAGACTGCATCAATCTCCACTTCTCCAATTTTGCAACCAATACCCTCCCTCTTGATTTCCCTTCTCTCTCAGGCCCCAGAATTTTCTGTGTTGCTCCCTTCACTTGTTCCCAGCTCCCAGCTTGTTCCACCACTAAAATATTGATCAAAGAAAAACAGATTTATTACATCGAATGACTTTTACTTAACATTTATTTTAGAACTTTTTACTAGATATTACATGAATAAAGGTAATTGAAAGAGATTCACCAATTTAACAGTGTTTATTACAGCAATAATGTGGGATTAAATCAATATTCAGTTCGAAATATATGGGTTAATTAAAGACAGAATATGTGGATTTAAGGAATTCAATACAAGCCTGACAATTTTAATAGAGTTCTTCATGGTAAAATGAAATGTATTGATAAGTGGAATGCAGTTAATCTTGTAGAGATGGATTTTCAAAAAGTAATTGATAACGCACCATGAAGCAGATAATTGATAAGATGAAACTCACTGCCTGAAGAGGAATATCGTGGCAGATATCAGTTGATGCTGCTTAATGACCAATTTTCATTTGAAAACCAATGTAAAAATGAGTATCTCCTCTCAAGCCATTTTTTGGAATTATTTCTCCTCTAAGAGTATGCCCACTCCACGGACTTGAGCACATCATTTCAGCTAACAGTTCATTTGCAACAAAAAGCATGTTTGTTTTGAATGGAACATTAAACTGTGATGGCATTGGCCTTGCAGATGATTGTGCGAGAGCTATTAACATGGTTTGGAGAAGAATTCGCCCCAGTGTCCTGGACAGTATTTTTTCCCCAAATAAAATTGATTAAAACTGATCAGGCCAAATTGATGGGAAGAGAAGACACCTTTGCGGGATGAGGTCCATCAGTGAGCTGTCCGATCTGAACTCTGATCGGGTGGACTCCATCAGCAGAGGTGGCTTGAATGACCATGGGGCTAGGCGGACAAGAAGTGAGACCATGTCTTCCAGTGTGAGAGCAGAGCAGGCACGGCGCGTGAACTCGTACTTGAGGCTTCATGACATCACAGATGGGAGCCTTGTGAAGTGTAGCCAGCGTGGACATTGCACCTCTAATAAGTGCATTAAATGATGAATCCCTACAAGGCCTGGGTGCGTGAGGCCCTTGCATGCCTCATCCTCTCGGTTCATAGGAGCCAAGGAGGCGTAACTTGTATGGGAGTTTCTTTTTCCACCAGTGTGCAGTGTGAGCTGTGAGTTTGTGGATGAGAGAGCAACTATGTGCCTGGGGATGATCAGCATTGACCAGTGTCTAAATTGTGCTTCACCACATTAATGCGATTTTCAACTTCACAATGCTGTTTCAGTAGGGTGGCACAGTTAGTGCAGCGGTTTGCACCTCAGCTACAGCCCCAGCGACCCGGGCTTGAATCCAGCGCTGTCTGTATGGAAATTGTACATTCTCCTTGCATCTGGGTTTCCTCAGGGTGCTCTGGTTTCCTTCCACCCTTCAAAAACAAAACATACAGGTCAATTGGGTGTAATTAGGTGACATGGGCTCATGGGCTAAAATGGCTTGTTATTGTGCTGTATTAACAAAACAAACAATGCATTCAGAGATTTTAGGCCTGAGTGGTGCATTCATTGATTTGCTGAAGCATCGCTAGATGGTGCTGTCACATCAGTTCTTGTAACTCATCTCAACGATTTTGAAAAAAAAGTCTGAAAGACGTATTGAGGAACAGATTAATCTCCTGCTTCTCCAACAGTGTAAATCTCCCCCTCTGTCCAAATCAATCTTGGAGATGGAGGGGTTGAGAGAGCCAATATTGCTCGTGCAAACTGTGGAAAATATAACGCAATGTCCTGCTGGTTAAGGCTCACAAAGGACAACTTTACTCATTGAAAATGAATGATGCTTTTATTGTGCAGGATGAGACCCTCTGCTTACACTTCTCTTTTACTTAAGAACTGTTCCTTTTGATGCAGTATCTTGACTTTTCACAAACACAAAAAATAAATCTGTGCATTTTTTTACTCAGGCATTCATTCACAGCTTTCCTACTTTATCATCAGTTTCTTCATTGCCCCACGTACCAATTATTTCCTAGAATTCTTTATTCAACCTTTTGAATAGATTGATTCTATTTGTGTTTCTGACCTAATTTTTTGCTGTTATGGCAAATTTTTACTGTTGATGAGACTGCTTTGTTGAACCAACAGTGATATTATTGCAGTAGGGCATCAAAAAACATTGTGAAGAAGAATTCAGAAATGGATTGGAGATTTCAGCCGCCTTTCTTTCACTCTTGGTTCAGCAATAGTTCAAAGTTCTCTCTGATAAACAGCATGTCACCCATCTGTGGACGTTCACCTGAGGCTCAACGTCGACAAGACGAAAGAGATGATCGTGGACTTCAGGAGGACCAAGAATGGCCAGCCTCCACTGCATGTTAACAACTCTAGTAGTCGAGTGGAGAGCATCCATTTCCATGGAGTTCACTTAACTAGTGACCTGTTATGGACACTCAACATCTCCACACTTGTCAGTAAGGTGCAAAGGCGACTAGAAGACTGAAGCGGGCAAAGCTACCAGACACCATTATGTCACCCTTCTATAGGAGTTCTTTCAAGAGTGTCCTGGCCGACTGCAACACAGTGTGCTACAGTTTCTGCAGAGAAATGGATCGGAGGTCAATCCACAGGATTATAAGAGTGGTGGAGAGGATCACTGGAGTCTTCACACCCCCCCCCCCACTATATTGATATGATCTACTGGGATCGTTGATTGAAGAAGGTGCACAATATCATTGAGGATCCCTTCCACCCTGCACACAGCATCTTTCAGCTGCTCCCATCAGGGAAGAGATACAGGAGGATCAGAGACAGCACCACCAGGCTGAAGAACAGCTTCATCCCATGGGCAGTGAGAATGGTGAACAACCAAACGAACTGCTCACACTAACCACCTGAGACTCCCATATTTCTGAAAATTTATTTATTTATTTATTTGTATGGATGAAATATTTGTCCTGCATATGTATTGTTTGTCTGTATGAGTGGATGTGTTGTCTTCATGTTTTGCACCAAGGACCAGAGAACGTTGTTTCGTCGGGTTGTTCTTGTACAATCAATGACAATAAACTTGACTTAATCTGACCACAATGCCACTGGTGCAAGGTGAACCAATCACTGCAGGATAACTCCAATCTGATGTGGAAATGATGTTTTATTTACAGACCATGACCTCAAGACAAAATGCTTTATGCCTCCATGAATGATGCCAATGTCGTCACGTATTTAGGTGGCAAATGAGCTGGTCATGAGTTTTGTTGAAGAAGGCTGAGAGATGAATGTTGACCAAGATATCAGAGAGAATCTTTCCTTCTCCTGTCCACCACCATGAGATCTTCCCCATTCACAAGACGTCAGACTGGTTGTCAGACATGGTCGTACATCCTCCAACGACCTGGATGGCGAAGGGAACACCACCTCTTCAATTGCACATCATCAGACTTTGTTACAAATCAACATTCCTTCACATTGCTGCTTCTAAATCCTGGGACACCAACACGTGAGGGGATACTATCAGTAGGACAACTGCAGTTTTGAAAAGTGTTTGGCATTATCTCCTCACAGGCCGTGACCAACAAGCAATACATCCTGGCCTTGATCATGACACCAATATTCTCTTTAAAAAAAATTCAAGATCTCATCTAAAAGTCACCGCAGTGTTTCCACAACCCAGATTTTATGGTCAAGATTCAGAATTGGGATTGGAAGAGTCCCAACCTGAAACCTAGTCTTGATGCGGGATCCTGATGTGAAACATTGACCAACCATTTCCACATGGATGCTGCCAGATCTGCTGAGTTCCTCCAGCTTCTCATTGTTTGTTCAAGATTCCAACATCTGCAGTTTGTATGCTTCTAAATTTAGGGGTAAAATAGCTGCTACTGAGACATGACTGACATCAAGTTTACTTTGATTGTGTCAGGAGAGGGTAGTTAAATTTATGCTGAGTTCTGTGTCTTTCCCAATGCAAAAGAATCAGCAGTTGTGCTGGAGGTCCTGATCATATTATAATACACATAATACTGACTCAAATGTTAATCCACAGACATATTTTCTCCTGTCTCCTCACATGGAATCCAGTCTTTTCCTCTTATTCTCTTAGAGATTTACATACACCTATCTTTCTTTGGCTTGGCTTCGCGGACGAAGATTTATGGAGGGGGTAAAAGTCCACGTCAGCTGCAGGCTCGTTTGTGGCTGACAAGTCCGATGCGGGACAGGCAGACACGGTTGCAGCGGCTGCAGGGGAAAATTGGTGGGTTGGGGTTGGGTGTTGGGTTTTTCCTCCTTTGCCTTTTGTCAGTGAGGTGGGCTCTGCGGTCTTCTTCAAAGGAGGTTGCTGCCCGCCAAACTGTGAGGCGCCAAGATGCACGGTTTGAGGCGATATCAGCCCACTGGCGGTGGTCAATGTGGCAGGCACCAAGAGATTTCTTTAGGCAGTCCTTGTACCTTTTCTTTGGTGCACCTCTGTCACGGTGGCCAGTGGAGAGCTCGCCATATAACACGATCTTGGGAAGGCGATAGTCCTCCATTCTGGAGACGTGACCCACCCAGCGCAGCTGGATATTCAGCAGCGTGGACTCGATGCTGTCGACCTCTGCCATCTCGAGTACTTCGACGTTAGGGATGAAAGCGCTCCAATGGATGTTGAGGATGGAGCGGAGACAACGCTGGTGGAAGCGTTCTAGGAGCCGTAGGTGATGCCGGTAGAGGACCCATGATTCGGAGCCGAACAGGAGTGTGGGTATGACAACGGCTCTGTATACGCTTATCTTTGTGAGGTTTTTCAGTTGGTTGTTTTTCCAAACTCTTTTGTGTAGTCTTCCAAAGGCGCTATTTGCCTTGGCGAGTCTGTTGTCTATCTCATTGTCGATCCTTGCATCTGATGAAATGGTGCAGCCGAGATAGGTGAACTGGTTGACCGTTTTGAGTTTTGTGTGCCCGATGGAGATGTGGGGGGGCTGGTAGTCATGGTGGGGAGCTGGCTGATGGAGGACCTCAGTTTTCTTCAGGTTGACTTCCAGGCCAAACATTTTGGCAGTTTCCGCAAAGCAGGACGTCAAGCGCTGAAGAGCTGGCTCTGAATGGGCAACTAAAGCGGCATCATCTGCACAGAGTAGTTCACGGACAAGTTTCTCTTGTGTCTTGGTGTGAGCTTGCAGGCGCCTCAGATTGAAGAGACTGCCATCCGTGCGGTACCGGATGTAAACAGCGTCTTCATTGTTGGGGTCTTTCATGGCTTGGTTCAGCATCATGCTGAAGAAGATTGAAAAGAGGGTTGGTGCGAGAACACAGCCTTGCTTCACGCCATTGTTAATGGAGAAGGGTTCAGAGAGCTCATTGCTGTATCTGACCCGACCTTGTTGGTTTTCGTGCAGTTGGATAATCATGTTGAGGAACTTTGGGGGACATCCGATGCGCTCTAGTATTTGCCAAAGCCCTTTCCTGCTCACGGTGTCGAAGGCTTTGGTGAGGTCAACAAAGGTAATGTAGAGTCCTTTGTTTTGTTCTCTGCACTTTTCTTGGAGCTGTCTGAGGGCAAAGACCATGTCAGTAGTTCCTCTGTTTGCGCAAAAGCCGCACTGTGATTCTGGGAGAATATTCTCGGCGACACTAGGTATTATTCTATTTAGTAGAATCCTAGCGAAGATTTTGCCTGCAATGGAGAACAGTGTGATTCCCCTGTAGTTTGAGCAGTCTGATTTCTCGCCTTTGTTTTTGTACAGGGTGATGATGGTGGCATCACGAAGATCCTGAGGCAGTTTTCCTTGGTCCCAACAAAGCTTGAAAAACTCATGCAGTTTGGCATGCAGAGTTTTGCCGCCAGCCTTCCAGACCTCTGGGGGGGATTCCATCCATACTTGCTGCTTTGCCACTTTTCAGTTGTTCGATTGCCTTATATGTCTCATCCAGGGTGAGGACCTCATCCAGCTCTAGCCTTAGGGGCTGTTGAGGGAGCTGGAGCAGGGCGGAATCTTGGACTGAGCGGTTGGCACTGAAAAGAGATTGGAAGTGTTCTGACCATCGGTTGAGGATGGAGATCTTGTCGCTGAGGAGGACTTTGCCGTCTGAGCTGCGCAGCGGGCTTTGGACTTGGGGTGAGGGGCCGTACACAGCCTTTAGAGCCTCGTAGAAACCCCTGAAGTCGCCAATGTCTGCACTGAGCTGGGTTCGTTTGGCGAGGCTAGTCCACCACTCATTTTGGATCTCCCGGAGTTTGCGCTGAAGATGGCTGCATGCGCGACGGAAGGCTTGTTTCTTCTCTGGACAGGACGGCTTTGTAAGGTGAGCCTGGTGGGCAGCTCGCTTCTTTGCCAGCAGCTCCTGGATTTCCTGGCTGTTTTCGTCAAACCAGTCCTTGTTTTTCCTGGAGGAGAAGCCCAGTACCTCTTCAGTGGATTGCAGTATGGTAGTCTTCAACTGATCCCAGAGGGTTTCAGGGGACGGGTCCGTGAGGCGGGTTGCATCATCGAGCTTTGCTTTGAGGTTTGCCTGGAAGTTTCCTCTCGCTTCGTCTGACTGTAGGTTTCCAAATTGGCTGGATATTTCCAGGTGTTTTTGTTTAGTTTTGGCTTTACTGTTCCTGGGCTTTGGCTTGAAGTGAAGGTTGAGCTTGCAGTGAACCAGCCGGTGGTCAGTGTGGCATTCCGCCTAGGCATGACCCTGGTGTGGAGCACATCTCGTTTGTCACTTTCTCGCACCAGGATGTAGTCCAGGAGGTGCCAGTGTTTGGATCGGGGATGGATCCAGGTGGTCTTAAGGCTGTCCCTCTGCTGAAAAAGGGTGTTTGTAATGACAAGCCGCTGTTCTGCGCAGAGCTCCAACAGGAGGCGCCCATTGTCGTTGCACTTGCCGACGCCATGCTTGCCCAGGATTCCTGGCCAGGTTTCTGAGTCTTTGCCGACACGAGCGTTGAAGTCACCCAGGATGACAACCTTGTCGGCTGTAGGGGTGCGTTGGATGAGGTTGCGCAGGTCGGTGTAGAACTTGTCCCTTTCTGCTGGTTCCGCCTGGAGCATTAATATCCATGTTTCAGGCCTGAGCCCTTCCTGACCCTGAAATGTCAGTAATATATCGTTACCTCCGATGGACTCTGCAAGACCTGCTGAGTTCCTCCAGCATCTCTGTGTTTTGATTAGTTATTTAACCAATCTCCTCTAATCAGTATCCTTCTCCCATCAGAAAGTTTCTTGCCGGCCCCGTCTAAACATTCCACAATTCTTATCGAATCTCCCCACCTCAATTACTTCAAGGAAAACCATCGCCAAAACTAAACAAAAACACCTGGAAATATCCAGCCAGCTTTTGCAGAAAGAGTTAATGGAAATTTCACCTCTGTTGTTCATGTTTGGAATGTTATTTTGAGGCAACCAGTGTGTCACAGTAATTCAATCATTGCCGGAGTATTGTGTCCAGTTGTGGACCGCCCGGCAGATGCAGTACATGAGGCCTTAGTGAAGATAAAGGAGGGATACACTGGAATGTTTCAAGGGATAAAAGGATTTAGGTGAACACATTGGACTGGCTCTCTTCAAATGGGTTTCAGTCCTGCACCATTAACTCTTTCTGCAGAAGCTGGCTGGATATTTCCAGGTGTTTTTGTTTAGTTTTGGCGATGGTTTTCCTTGAAGTAATTGAGGTGGGGAGGTTCGATAAGAATTGTGGAATGTTTAGACGGGGCCAGCAAGAAACTTTCTGATGGGAGAAGGATACTGATTAGAGGAGATTGGTTAAATAACTAATCAAAACACAGAGATGCTAGAGGAACTCAGCAGGTCTTGCAGAGTCCATCGGAGGTAACGATATATTACTGACATTTCAGGGTCAGGAAGGGCTCAGGCCTGAAACATGGATATTATATCTTTACCTCCTATGGACACTGTGAGATCCGTTGACTTCCTCCAGCATTTCTGTTTTAACTATAATCACAGCATCTGCAGATTTTCATGTTTCACTCCAGTCAAATAACTACCTTATATACTCCCTCCTTTTTGTCCCTGACTGCCCACCCATCTTAGCTTCCAATGCCCTGACTGCCGCTCAGACCGTGGATCCTTGCCCAGACTACCTGCCCACTGGGATTCCCGGTGCCCTGCTGTGACCCTTGCCCCGGCCGCCTGCTATCCAAGCTCCTGATGCTCCAGCCACAGAGTCTCTGCTGGGCTCCGGCCACCCATCCGAGCACCCAACATCCTGAACACAATCACCACCCGACGTCTTGAATGACGCAGATACTTAACGCAGTTAAAACTATGATCTGTATAAAAAGTTGACTCCCCCTAATTTGACCTGAAAAATTGGACCAAAATAATTCAAGGATGACTCAAGTATATAGAGTAAATTTACTACCCAATAGGGTTATGTAGAGTGATGCACACGTACCTTCAAAAAGGAGTTATAAACATTTTGGTGGTGTCATTCTCAACGTTTGCTCAATCTTGGTGGGGAGTGGTGACATTCACTTCTTTAATACTGTAGAGTGGCTCTTAGGAACGGCACTAATCATCCCCATAGCCACAGTCTATCTTATGTTATGGACAGTAAAGCTACCTCGAGTTAGATATTCAGAAAAGTTTTCCATACCCATGGCCTGATTTAGAACCATATCAACATTGGTCGCATCACCTGACACTTTTAGAGTGATCTTCCAACTTGTGGAAGGAGGAAAAATTTGCAGAGAAGTCAGGATCTAGCTCACAATGGGTCTAATTGGATTACTCTTTGAATCTGTGGTGTTCTCTGTTACAGAGAAAAAACAATGGCATATCTATGCACAACATTTTGGCAGCAAGCCAAGGTTTGGACAGATGTACTTGGTCAGGGAAATTGTTCCAAGGAGCTTCTTAAAACAGGAGACAAGGGATAATGAGGTTTTAATGAGGGAATTCCCAAGATTAATTTCTTAACAGCTAACTGGTGGAACGATGATGGAATGAAGGATGCTCAAGAGATCAGAATTGCTGGAATGTAGTGACATTGCCTGACAAAAGGCTGCAGGAGATTATAGAGATAGACAGCATCGAAGCAGAGAAATTTTAAATAGAACTGGTGCCACACAGTAGATCTTTATGGTTATGGTTGAGTCATGTTTTCATTTCACTTTTACACAAGTGCACAGTCCTTTTTGCAATCACTGGAAATCATCAACCAATGATTCTTTTCCATTTTCTTAGGCCAGTTATCGTGTGGAACATAGGAACATAGGAAGTAGGAACAGGAGTAGGCCAAAAATGGCCCATCGAGCCTGCTCCTCCATTCAATACGATCATGGCTGATCTAATTTATGACCTAACTCCACCTACCTGCCTTCTCCCCATATCCCCTAACTCCTTAGGCCTGCCCAGTGACTGCCGATGTTTCTTTTTCCAACTTAGATGAGGATTAGCAGCTGTTGTTCGGGTTTGTGTGGGTCTCACAGGTAAAGAAGCAGATCAATGTGAAGGCACAAAGCACACGTTTATTTCAGGGATGGAAATGGGACAACAAGGTTGATGTGTTAGTCAAACCTCTACACACACACACACACACACACACACACACACACACACACACACACACACACACACACACACACACACACAATGAACTGGTACATACAATGATCATGGAAAAATCACTATGCTCTGCCCCACTACCCCTTGACTCAGTGCAGACATGGCTCTATGTTACAAAGGGACACTAATTAAACACTCCCAACCCTGTTAACAGTGCACATCTTACCAACAGTTTCTCCAGCACCCTTCCACATTTCTAGGCCTGAGGTGAAGCAGGGTGGTCTCAAGCTGGCAAAGAGAGAGAACAAAGAACACATGGCACCTTTACAGTGCTGGAGGGACAAGCCCACATCATTTACTGGGGCCAATAGCTCAGTGGCAGGAGGGTTAATCTAATGACAACAGCCAATGGCCCAAGGCTAAGTACAGGCAGGCTGGGAGAATGCAGTCCAGGTAACTTACATGGAAAAACAGCAAGATGTGCATTAAGGGGTGGGGCAGAACCAAACCTTGATTGGCAGCTGGTGTTGTCCTCCAACTAGGTAGGGACAGTCACAGTCTCAACCCTTCCCAATACAGCACCCAACTATTATTTATTTTGATGCTTCTCATAAATTGCAACAAATTGCAATTACGCTTGTACACTGAAGCTGGGTAAAGTTTGGCAACAGACTTGGAAATAATTCTGAAAGATTTTAAGATCTGAACTTAGCTTGTAAAACCTCACCTAATGACAATGTTGTGTGGAGTGAGTGGCCAATTTCCCTGAAACGCAATCCATATAATTTGCTACATTGGCATTCAGTGGAAGATGCAATAAATGTTCCTGGATCATCAATAATTTAGTATGATGGTTGTTTGAAAGTCTGTACATTTGTTTGATCTTTAGTGTTAAGCATTCAATTATTGATGCTAATTTCTATATCATCAGTCTCAAAAATGCCCTGCACTATCTTGTACATATTCACATGAATTAGCCGTCCTAAATTTGCTGACATAACCATATCTGTTTATTTAATCTCTATGCATTCAGCAAGGTATTGTGTCAAAACTCAGTAACTGTGCACTCCAGTGCATTGGCATGCTTCTTTTTCTCTTGAGTTGTGGGGATCTGCCAAGTGGAGGTGCAATTTCATTATTTCTATTTAAATTCTATGACTTGCACGTTGGAAGCTAAACAGTTAATTTTAAGATTGATTGAAATGAAGATGGAGTGAAGGCAGAACATTTGGTTCTTCACCATCCTCTGTGCAATTTCTCCTCTGTCGCACAATATCACAGGATATTTTACATGACGTAACTTTGCTTTTGAAATTGGACTTTAACGGAATGAAATTTAGGAAATAGAGTACACTGTGAAAATGACCAGGCTCCATATTCAAAGCATGTGTCTGTTGATGAATTTCAACCTCACCATGCCACAGATTCGTACGCTTAGTCTCCGTAAGAATGACTGATGGTAGTTTATTGTCCAAAGAACAATGTACAGATAGATGCACTGAAATTCTTACTTGCTGCAGATGTCAGAACATCATTCCTGAGAGTGAACCTTGCAAGGCATAAAGCCCTGATGGCGTACCTGGCAGAGTACTGAAAATCTGCGCCAACCAACTAGATGGAGTGTTCATAGATATTTTCAACCTCTCATTGCTGCAGTCTGAGCCTCCCACTTAGTTCAAAAGGGCACAAGTCAAGAAGATCAGTGTGAGCTGCCACGACAACTATCGCCTAGTAGCACTAACATCTACTGCGATGAAATGCTTTGAGAGGTTGGTCCTGGCCAGAATGAACACATACCTAAGCAAAGGACTGGACCCACTGCCATTTGCCTATCGTCGCAATCGCTCCACAGCAGAAATAATATCCACTCAGCTCTGGATCACCTCGAAAACAGCAACAATCACTGTTCATGCAGCTGCTCTTCATTGACTATAGCTCAGCCTTCAACACCATTATTCCCTCAGTGCTGGTCAAGAAGGTCCAAACCCTGGGCCTCTGCACCCCACTCTCCAACTGGATCCTTGGCCTCCTCATTGGAAAGTCAGTACGAATTGGAAACATGTCTCCTCCTCTCTGATTACCAACACAGGCATACCTCAAGGATGCGTTCAGTGGTGCAAGATAAAAAGTGTAAACAGATTTTTGGGCTCTCAGAGTAAGTTATGATTAGGGTAGAAAGGAGAAGTCAAGAGCCTGATAGCTGTTTGATTAAAAACTGTTCGTGAACCAGGAAGTGCTGGACTTCAAGTGGCTGAAAGTAGCAGTGAGAAGAGGCTGTGACCAGGGTGATGGGAGTGCTACTTTCATAAAAAGTGGACATGTGGATGTGCCTTCTTCATGATTATCTTGGCATGCTGGGTTCAGGTGAGGTCCTCTGATAGGTGGGCTTCCAGGAACTTCAAGGAACCAACCCTCTCCACCACTATCCCATCAATGAAGACAAATATTAACCTTTGCTTTAAATATACCTAATGATTTAGCTTCCACAGCTGTCCATGGCAATAAGTTCCGCAGATTCAGTGCCTTCTGGTTGAAGAAATTTCTTCTCTCTGTTCTAAAGGGACATCCTTTTATTCTTGAGGCTGTGTCCTCTGTCATAGACTCTCCCATGACTGGAAACATTATCTTCATGTCCACTCTATCCAGTCTTTTCAATATCATTGAGATCCCCCTCATCTTTCTAAGATCCAGTGAATGCAAGCCCAGAGCCATTAAACAATCCTCATGTAATGCAAGCCCAGAGCCATTAAACAATCCTCATGTGTTCACTGAGGACTGATGAGGCCATCTTGGGAAATGCAGATAGCCACAGATGGTTTATGAAACATTGATGTGTTGGGTGAGTGGGTTATTTCCAAGATGAGTGCTCCTTCCAATGCTTGTTCATTGCTTCTATTAGTTCCCAGTGCATGGACTCAAGGCTTCCCAGAATGCTCCTTCTCTCTTTGAGCGACAGAGGAGCAGGGAGGGCTTCCCAGGAATCAGTGGAATAGATGCATTTTTTCAAGGAGGCTTTTGCGTATATCTTTGAATCTTTTCCTCCATCAACCTGATAATCTTTTCACCAATCTGGTGTTGGGCGTGGAAGTGCCTGAAAGAGCAGATTGCTACACCTCAATGCTGGACTTGGGGGTGGACATAGACCATAGTTTGCTTATGTCAGTTAATTTGGAGGATTTTCCAGTGACAATATTGGCACCATTGTTCTAGTGCCTTGAGTAATCTGCTGTGGGTAATTCAAGTCTCAGAACCACATAACAAGGATAACTGCTGCCCAATAGACCACAATGTTAATGCCAGTGGAGCGGAGAACGAATAGAGAGAATGTGCCACATTGGGAGACCAAAGTTAGCGACCATAAAATAAGCGCTCATCAATTCAAGGAGAACTATTATTGCTTGGGGTGTGATGAAAAGATAGAGTTCACTACTACATGAAGAATCGCACATGAAGGGCATCTAAGGGGAAGATAGATGAGGGAGAGAGGAAAATAGAGACAGGTTGACATAAAGCATCAAAATATTATTCATCTTGGTCATTAAAGAGCCAGGTGTCGCAATAATCCACAGCCTTCAGGGGAGAACTTAAACAATTAAAAATGGGAAGAGTTGCAAGAATATTCTGAAGGAAATGTCCATAATATGATAAGAAATGCATGACCATGCTTGACCTCTCGAAGAGATAGCCATGCACAGAATGTTTCGGGTGTTGTTCCACCTTGTCTTGTTTGCATATGAATAGCTGAGCTTTTTTTTGGCATTCCTGGGATCCTAGCTTCTAAAGTAAATCTTTTCTTTTGTTCATTCCACATATATTTCTCTGGTTTAATTAAAATTAAGCACAACCTTGCACTTAACGATACTCCCAACGTATTGGCTGCTCTACCATGTGATCTGCTGGGTGTATAATAGGAATTGTGCTAATGTAATGTTGCTGCTATTAATTATAAATAGTTAGTTGCCATAGTGCATTTGATTGATGTGCATTGCCACCACACATTACCTGCTATAAACGTCTGTTCAAGTGCTATTAGAAAGCTCAGATGTTGCTGTCACACTGATCTACATGCAGATTAGCCACCTGAGAAAGCAAAAAAAAAACATTCTTTGACTTTCAGAAATTTGCTTTAAAAGCATGGCTCAGTAAGTGCTAATTTTGCAGCTCTTTTCTGAAATGTGGACTTGTCACCTGTACCGTTACTTTTTTTGTGCGTGTGGTAGATCTACACATTTATCCCACCACCTTTGTGCCATTTTCATGTGGATTCCATGTTGGAGCTCCATATTATGAGAAGAGCTGTGCAAAGCATGTTATTGTCACTGTGTCAGCTGTGGATGAGCGGAAAGCCCCTCTTACCACTTAAGTTGCAAGGTTGCAGTTCCAACCCACACCACAGACTGAAGATCCAATCCAACACTCCCAGTGCAGTACTGAGGAAGAGCTGCATCACAAACACAAACAGGTCACTTACCTGAAGGCGATTAGATGATATATCAAGATTCAAGATTCCTTGATTGTCATTCACATAAGAACATAAGAAATAGGAGCAGGAAGAGGCCATTCGGTCTGTCGAGCCTGCTCTGCCATTCAATGAGATCATGGCTGATCTGATGAGAGGCTCATCTCCACCTCCCTGCCTTTTCCCCCATATCCCTTAATTCTCCCACTATGTAAAAATCGATCCAACCTTGTCTTAAATCTATTTACTGAGGTCGCCTCTACTGCTTCAAAGGGCAGCAAATTCCACAGATTCACCACCCTCTGGGAAAAGCAGTTCCTCCTCATCTCTGTCCTGGATCTGCTATCCTGAATGTTGAGGCTATGCCCCCTAGTTCTGGTCTCCCCTTCCAATAGAAACAACTTACCTATCTCTATCTTATTTATGTCTTTCACAATTTTTTTATGTTTCTATAAGATCCCCTCTCATTTTTCAAAATTCCAGTGAGTACGGCCCCAGACGGCTCAATCCTTCTTCATAGGATAACCCCTTAATCTCTGGAATGTAATAGTACAGAACATGTAATATTACATGAATTTGCCTTGTACCTGCCGTAAAAGGTTTTTACATAGAGAAGCTGCCTTATTGCCCAACTTACGATCTATGTAAAAGGGGAATCAGGAAGGTGGATTCAGCATTCAAGCTGAAAGTGGATCGCTTTTATGTAGTGAGCCAGCTTCCCAGGGCAAAAGGGGCGGGGCATGAGGTACAGCAGCGCTGCCCTCTGCTGTGATGTAGAACATATGTGCCAGGAAGTGAAATCTCTCTGAACAAAATAATGGATGCTGAACAGCAGGGTTAGAAATCAAACAAATCCCAGTAATCGTAAACTTACAAAGTAAAGAAATAACATAGTTTATTAAATGTTTTAGGCACTTGCCAGAAGTTTATCATTTTTATTTTGCATGAAACATGTCAAGAACAATAAAAAGTGTAATAACAAGGCAATAATAATAAAGAGGGCAGATACATGAGGAAATGACTGTTGACTGCTTTTCATATTACTTATCACAATGTCCAAGTGCGGAATGATCTTAAATCAGTCCAGCGTGCGGAGGAGGAGGAGGAAGAAGGTGGATTCATTAAATCCATATGACTTGTCCATCTGGATGAGGCTGTTACCATTATATGGCAGAGTGGCACTTCTGGGATGCAAGGGTTGAGAGGGGGGATCGGCACTGATGGGCATTGTCAGGCATACGTGACATCAGGCCTTGCAGAAGTGAGGCCTGATTTTTCATTTGTAGTTTGGTGCCCTGGAACATAGAAGTGAACCCAGCCCATGTGCTGGGAATGCTGCAGTCCATCAGCCAACCCTGCCTCATCCTCTGCCTCTTGCATTTTCCCAGCATATGCTCCTCATGCTCCCTCTGCCTTTCAACATGAAGGCGATCCCTCTCCAAGTCCTCCTTGTCCATGGACAGCTGCGTGTGCTTGATCTCCGTCGAAACGAGCTGCGCCTTAGTCAACTGCCTTTTTGCTTTTGGCGGTTTCTAGAGAACAGGCAATAAAACGGGAACATTAAAGGAGACATGGCAGACACATGAGAACAATGGTAATCATGAGGCAAAAATCATGGTTGCTTGCAAGGCGCAGTTTTCTCATTCCTACCAGTGGCGTCTGATTCCAATGCGCTAATGTCTCCGGCATCAGCACTGCTGCTGGGGGCAGAAGGTGCTGCAGGTATGATCACAGGGGAACCCGGGTCCTCCATCACGCTGCAAATCGCCATTGGGTTGGAAGAGTGGCTTGTTCCCCATATGGAATGGCACAGGTTGAAATATGGCCAATCCAGGCACCCTCTTCCACTCCTTCCATTGTGATCCATCACCTGTTGAAATTTCTTAAAGAGCCTCCGTTATGACCTGGGCTTTACTGAATTGAGAGCCACGATCCTGAAGTTGAGTGGCCAGCCTCTCGAAGGTTGGGCCATCTTTAACAGTGCCAGTAAACTGAAGGTCTGTTTACTTCTGAGCTCTGAGCACCAGGAGCTCACGTACCTCGCTATCACCCCAGTTTGCTGACATGCTGGATGTGCCTTGCTCGTAAGAACCAGTTTGTTCCTGGACTTGCAATGGATTAACTGCCGAGTTCGAGGGTGGTTCATTTTAAAATTTGTGCGCTTTAGTCCTAGGCTGAGGACATCATTGCGGCATTCCCCTTTCGAGCCGGTTTCAACACTTGTCAGTTTACGCAGGGGACGGAGATCTGGAACTAGATCTTTTAGCGGAGGAAACATGGAGCAAAATGGACGTGCCCATCCACCTTTTCTGCATTGATGCAGGTAAGTAAAGCGTATAAAAGCCAGAGGAAAGCTGACCTGAGGGTTCTATGTAAAAGGGGCCATGAGTTGCCATTAGTTTCGCCTGGCACCTCTGACAGTACGATTATGTTTTTTTGCATGGAATTTACGCTTTTTATCGTTCAAAATTTTTTTCCTACCTTCTGTGAAAAAAAGGTAGGAAAACTCAAGATCTCCATTCCCTTACACGATTTTGCACTGAATACCGGATGTGCGGTAAGGAAAGAGACGGAACTTGCAAACACGTGCTATTCATTAAACCATTGTAGCGGACTGCCGGCAATCCATTTTAGACTGCAGGCAATCTGCAAACGTGTCTAGGGGTGCCGCAGCTAAAATTTTGGAACCGGAATGAGCCACTCCTTTCCGTTCCGAACTATTTACACAGCCTGTGTTGCCGGAATTTTGCGAAAATTTCCCATTATGCAGCGGCTGTGTTAAAACCATAAATATTTAACCAATGTTTCGGGCCTGTCACTTCTTCGAGGTACAAGCAAACAGCTGTTGGTCTCATCTTTTAAATGCGCTCTTGAGATCCCTCACAGGGACATAAAAGATTGGCACAACTGTTTTGATATTCTGTATAAAAAAGCAGGGAACATTTTTCCTCTTGTCCTGGCCAGTGTTTATCACCCAACCAACATTGTTATTTGTGGGAACTTGTTGTATGCTAATTGACTGCAAAGTTCAGTGACTAAACTTCAGAAAAGGAGCTAATCGATTATCAACTGATTAGTCAAATCCCCAAGTTGTGCCAAATGTTAGTGTCTTTTGTGAAAGTCTTCTTTTACTTCAAAAGAATGAACAGAGAGATACTTCAGCTTCTGAGGAACAGCAGATATCATTTTGAAAGATGTAGCCTACTCTATTGAGGAATACGATAACAGCAGCTGGATTGGTGATATGATTACCTGGTAAGTGTGGACATGGAATGAGAATCAACATTGGAATCTTGTCTTTGGATGATGGATGTTAGTTTGGGATTTTAATGAATATTGACACTCATGTTCCTGCTTTTGTATCTCGAGAGACTAGTGAAACACACACCTGGGATGAGTTGGTTTACTTGTTAGCCATTTTGTAAAAACAATGCTGAGTAGCAGATGGGATATGGAAGACAGGTGAAAGCCTTAGAGCTGTTCAAAGGGATCAAGGAAGGGGAAAAAAATATGTCTGAAAATAAGTATGAGAGCTCATGCAAAAGTACCGACTTAAAAAAGTGTGGAAAATCCACAACTTACATTGCAAAACAGTCCAATATAATTTAAAAACAGTCCGATATTAGACAAGTCAGGGCACAAGGGAGATCGCCCTGACTTCTCATAACATTAATTCTCCTGAATAGATAGAAAGGCATCAGGTTTATTTCATGGATGCCTATCTGACTTTGCAATAATTAATCCATCTGTACAGCACTGAAGTGTCAGCCTGATCTATGTGCTCAATGTCTGAAGTGGATCTCAGAAGCAAGACTCCCTCTTCAGATGTGTTTGATATTCAGCCTCTAATTAATGGTGACATTTTAGCAAGAATAGTCTAGTCCAGCTGAAGTGAATTGAAAGATCTTCTTTCAATGAACGTTGATATTAATGGAGCGAAACTGCTTTGCCGAACCCAGACCTGAAGCATCTCATAGCCTGTTATTTAATTCTCCATCCCACCCTCTCCACATTTTTTATTCTCTCGACTTTAGCATCCCCTCCAACCAGTAGCACCCTCACTTTCCACGTCCAATCACTCCTGGTTCTACCTCTCCACCTTTCCTGAGGCCATCGAGCCCACTTCTTCTTCATCCCCCCACCTCACCATCTCCATTCTCGACTATTTTGGTCCTTTCTTTCAATCGCTAAATATGGCCTTTGCCGATGAAAGGCCGTTGACCTCTCCAAAGACACCGCCTGTTCTGCTGTGTATTTCCAGAATATTCTATTCTATTTCAACATTCAAGATTCCAGTAATAGTGCAGAACATGTGATATTATATGAAATTGTCTTCTGCCTGCTGTAAGGCAGATAAAGAGTCGCCATCAATGTCGCTCGGTATCTCCTACGGTACGAGAGAGAAAGAGAAGCAAAAGAGAATCTCAGAAGCTGAAGACGTCGTTCTCCTCCAACACATTTGATGAGTTATTTACAACCATCTCAAATTCTTGGCATTTTAGAGAAAAAATAGTTCAAATTTTTCAGGGAAATGTAACTTTGAAAATATTAGGTGAAATTTAACATCAATTATACTTCCAATACTTCACAAATTGATCATAATAACTCAAAGGAAATCACAGAAAGAAAGAAAAGATGCCACATCTGAGCTTTACAATCAGTTCCAGTCCTTGATTAGATGTGTGGTTTGATTTATATCAATTTGGAAGATATTTTGCATTCTATCTACCATGAGCCGCCTCCTGGTTGTTGGAGCAGCAGAGGAGGTGTACTTTATTAGGTGTAAACCGAAGGTGTCATTCCACATTGGAAAGGAAGAGAGAACTGGATCTTGAGAGATTTCATCGTTGCCTGAAGTGTGAATGGGGAGGTGGGAGAAGATATGCAATTAGCAGTCTTTAGATAATAAGACTGTAAAGGGAATATCTTCAATAGTTTCTAAAGTTGCTTAAATTAGGTTGCTCATTGAATATATTTTCAATGTACAATCTCTTGGCAATATTATCACTGAGGATACATGTGTTTTTGCTTGAAAGAGCAATGCAAATTTTTTTTTAAAGCGTTAGCCTCATTTTTAAGGCATCAGTTGATTTAAATTTAAATTTAGACATACAGCACGGTAACAGGCCCTTCTCGCCCACCTGCCTGCACTGCCCAATTGCACCCAATTAACCTACAACCCCTGAATGTTTTGAAGGGTGGGAGGAAGCCACAGCACCCGAAGGAAACCGACAGAGACACAGGGATAACGTACAAACTCCTTGCAGACCGTGCCAGACTTGAACCAGGGACGCTGGCGCTGTAACAGCATTGGGCTAACTGCTTCGCTGACCAAATCTTCTGAATTGGCGTGAACTGTCCTCTGAATTGGTATGAACTGTGACTCAGCTTTAGTAGCTCTCTTGACTCAGCTGGAATATTTTGGATACAAGTCCAAATTTCAAGATTTGAATGCAGAACCCTAGGCTTGCGATCTAGTGCTACACCATCAAAGCTGCCACACTTGGTGAATTGAGGCCCTGTCTGCTGTATCAGGTGATCTAAAAGATCCCATTGCCAATGTATTGGTGAAAGATTCAGTTATCTCTTAATCCACATCAATCAAGCATTTAGTTCATGATCAAGTTTATTATCATTTGACTGTACATATACACCAGACAAAGGAGTGTTTCTCTAGACCAAAATGCACCCACATAATACTCGCCTATACTGTATACATAAAGATATAATTTAAGGCAAATATAGAGAAATATTTTGGGATGACTTACTTGGTTGTAGAATACTGTTCATCTCACAGCCTGTGGGAAGAAACTATTTCCCAGACTGGCAGCCCTAATTTTGATGTTCCTTCTTGATGACAGTAGGTCAAAGATAATGTGCACAGAAAGGGTCCACAATAATACCTAGAGCCCTATTTAAGCAATACTCCTGGTGAATGTCTTTAATAGAGGAAAGGGACACCCAATGATCTTCTTGGGTGTTTTGCTGATCTGTTGTATTGACTTCTGGTCTGATGCTTTAGTTCGTTTAGAAGCCATGGTTAGTTAGTTTCAAGGGTTTGTAATCAGAGGGCCCCTCGTGAAACCATGGTGCAGAGCATATTTAAAATAAAACGCAAAACTCTGCAAACACCATGATTGAAGTAAAGACACAATGCTGGAGAAACTCAGCAAGTCGAACAGTGTACTTTATGTAGCAAAGATAAATATGCATAACCGATGTTTCAGGCTTGAGCCCTTCATCAAAGTATGAGCAAAATGTAGGCAGGTGCCCGACCAAAATAGCAGGGAGTGGAGGGGGAGGAGCACAGTTCCATAGGCAGGGAGGGAATAGGTGGATAAAGGAGGGAGGGATGCACTAGCAAACCAGGGGGGGTGGCTCTGTGAATGAAGAGAGAATGGGAAGGAGAGCTGGAGGAAAGAAGACAGAGGGATGGGGATGAGAGAGAGAGAGAGAACAGGGAGTAGGCTATCATATTTAGAAGAACTTGTTGACTGAGTCACTGAAGAGAACATTTTTTATGCAATTGGAGGTGAATTCAAAGCTGCTTCCAAAATAAAAAGAAGGCCACATGCAATCACACTTGACTTGCCCAGTTTGCAATTGTTTTGTGGTGGACTTTAATCTTGCTGATGGCTAAGATTTACTTTGAACTCCACGAGGCATAATTCTATTTGCTCTCACGGATGACTTCTCTCACTCTGCCCTATCATGGAAGTTGGAGTGATTAATTGCTTCAATTTGGAGAATCACTTGTCAGCCTAAGTTACGATCTTGGCGGGGTAATTATGCTGGAATAAGCTTCTTCAAATAAAGAATTCAGCTGACTTTCTTGAAGTGTACTGTTGTTTCTTGGGCAAACACAAGGGTAAAATTGCAGAGCACCAATGTATTTTTGTACCTTGGGCTATTTTACTCCATCAGAGGCAAAAATTGATACTAAACCTTATAAGACAACATTAGGACAGAAGCTCAAGTTTATTATCATCTGACTCTATATATAACTAGATAAAACATTGTTTCTGCAGACCACGGTATTCACACATACACACTCAATAGCACATAATAATCAGATACAATAAAACTCCTGATATCCAGTACCCATGGAGATTGGTAGATGCCGGGTAAGTGATTTTTCTGGTTTATTAAGACTGCGTGTTGTGCGATTTGCGAACAGCGAGGTGCACTAATTTTAAACCTTTCATATTTTTACCTATTTATTTTATGCAAGTTTTTTGGTGGTTGTTTAGGACTGCTGGTTGCTTGAATTCTGGATAACAGGGGTTTTACTGTATATACATAAAGGTATACAGGTATTCCCCGACTTACGACTATAATGGGAATGAAGGATTGATTGTATCTTGAAATGGTCGTAAGTTGGAATTTTGCCCACACATGTGAAGTACCAAAGTGTTCAAGCAAACTTTTTAATCAAATCTTTTTTTCATCGTGGATTTGACAATAACAACTTGAAGTTTCCTGAATTTGTCGATCAATCTTAGTGAATCTTTCCGCATTCTGGTCCAAACTTACATAGTTAGTCGGTGTCCCGGAGTCCGTAGGCTGGGCACAGCCATTTTGATTCCTGTGCACATGTGCAGGTCTTTGGTTGGCGCATGTGCTAGTCTTCATGCGTGATGGGTTCGCGTATTGGAGTTCGGTTTGTGCATGCCCGAAAGTTAAGCCCCCTAATGATATTGAATTTGCGGCTTTAACCATTGTGCATGCGCCATCTGAACTTTAATACGTGAACTCACTGCAAATGCACCAACCGAAGACTCGCACACAGGAATCAAGATGGCCACACCTAGCCTAAAGATCCTGGGCCACCGACTAACAAGGTAGGTATACACATTTTGACTCTTATATGCCCTGTATTCCTGTTATAGTTTGTCAAATACAACATAACCATGTAAATTTTATATTTTTTCTTTCTATTTACAAAGAAATTTGGTCATAGGTTGCAAGTTGGGGAGTACCTGTAATTTAAATGGTAACAGGTCATTTCAGCCCACAAGTCCATGCTGCCCAATTTACACCCAATTAGCCTACAACCCCAGTACATTTCAAATGAGTTAGTTAGTTACAAGATACTGTTCAACAATCTCACAGCCTGCAGGGGAAAAAAAACTATTTCCCAGCCTGGCAGTCTTGATTTTGATACTCCTGTACTTCCTTCCAGATGGTAGTGGGTCAAAGATCTGGTGTGCTGGATGGAAAGGGTCCTCAATAATTCTCTGAACCCTATTTATGCCACACTCCTATTGAATGATGGCAAAAGAGGACCTTCTCAGCTATTTTGATGTATTGACGTCTGGTCCGATGCTTTGCAGCTACCATGCCACACAATGACACAGCCGGACAGGACACTCTCAATTGTACCTCTGTAAAATGTGGTCAAGATTGGGGGTCTGTAGCCTGGAAGACTGTAGTTTGGTCAGAGTTGCAGGTTTAAAGTGGAAAGTGCAATAGAGCAGTGGAAGCATAAGAGAGAAAATTGCAAAGATAAGAACTTAGATGTCATTGGCATGGCCATCAGTAGTAGAGTGTTTATGTTCAAGATGGTCAAAAACTCACAACAGGAGAAGTACAGATATTCTGGAGTGTTGAGAACTCAAAGAGGTTACAGAAGTGATGGTGTGAACAGTGCTTTAAACCCCAAGTGTTGCCATTCCTCGATACACAGTGCCATGGAACAGTACAACAGAGGAACAGGCCCTTCAGCCTATGATGTGTGTGGTGACCATAACCCTTCATATCCCTTCATTCCCTGCCTGTTCATGTGTAGGTCTAAATCTGTTTCAAATATTGCTGCTATTTCCACTTCCACAATTCTCCTGACTGTTTCAGGCATGTAAATTTGCCTCATAAATCTCCTTTAAAACATCCGCCTCTCACCATAAAGCTGTCCTTCTCATGTTTAACAAGTCCACCATGGAAAAAAAACTATGACAAGCTACCTTATCTATCCCTCGCATATTTTCTGTCAGGTCGTCCTCAGCTTCTGAAGCTTCAGAGAAAATAATCCAATGATCCCAATATTGCTGCAGCTGTTCCTGCACCTCGCAGTCGAGCAGTGCCAGATTAACCTGGTAGCAAATGCAGCATGTTAAGAGTCTCCTACTTTCAAGGGCACCGCGCTAAATGTTTGCAAGCTATCAATTCAAGTACCAGGACATGCTGTGCTTCACCATGGCCTAGTCCGAGATGGCCCACCAAATGGGCAACCCTGATCGTGTCACTAGGCCTACCTCAACCTAGCATAGGCCCAAGAGAAGCTGTGCGAGTTCTCTGTGAAACCCCTGTGTGCAGTGATTGCTCACTGATGCTTCTCTGATTGACAGCTCATACCGCCCCTCCTGGGCTGCTGCCACCCTGTCACATGACAGCTTGCCCCGGCCTCAACAACGGGCTGGTCCACGGAGGAGGCTGCGACCTGGGCCTGGGGGTGGAAGTGAGATGTACCGGCAGAGCAGGAGCTGCCAGGGGGTGGGTCTCGAGTGCTCGGTCCCCATAGCACGGGCCCGGTCCTTATTGGGTTCCACTGCCCTGAAGTGGAAGTACTGCTGGGGTGTGAGTGCGGCCTTGAGGTGGAGGGCGAGTGGCACCAAGGTCCAGCTGGGGCCTCATCCCCCCCCCCCCCCACAGTCGGGCCGGTGAGTGAAGGGGCAGGAAGAGGGTGAGTGCAGTGACTGCGTCTCCTGGCACACGGGGCCGATCAGGGAGCAGTGTTCCTGACAATGCCTTTGGCAGCGAGTGTGTCCAGCTGCAGCTTCTGTCCTCCACACGGATGGGTTGGAGCAGCAGTCAGACTGACGGAAGGAGGGGCAGACAGGAGGCAGACAGTCTCCCAGACAGGGCAAGTCTGTCAGCGTGGCAGACGGAGGAGTCCATGGCACCTGCTCCTCCCCCCGCCTCCCTCCAATGAGTGAGTTCTCGAATGGCAGTTTGAGCTCCCCGCCGTTATCCGAATGCTACCCCCCCCCCCCATTAGATCGCTTCTAATGGCGACTCTGCTATGCAAGTAAAAGATTTATGTGTTTTAATATTTATATATATTTCTTAAATTTAGGGTCCCTTTGTAACATATGCCACAGGCCCTACACAAGCTTAACCTGGCCCTGATCTTCAGTTCATTTGCACGTTCTCCGTGTGACTGAGTAGGTCCTTCACCAGGGTCATACTACATTCCAGAGATGTATAGATGAGGCACAGAGAAGGTAGACAGTCGTCACCTTTGTCCCAGGGCAGGAGTAGCAAACATCAGAGGATGTCTGTCCAAAGCGAAAGGAGCAACGTTTAGGGGAGACAAGATTTTTTACACAGAGAGCTGTGGGTGCCTGGAATGCCTTGCCAGGGGTGGTGGTGAAGCAACAATAGGTGCATTTAAGAGCCTCTTAGACAGGCACATGAATGAAGGGAAAATAGAAGGTTGAAGTATGGGGGGTTTAATTTTGGTGTTTATAGGTTAGCACAACATCATGGGCTGAAGGCTTGTGCCATGCTGTAATGTTTGATATTCTTGAGTTAATTGACTGCTGTGAATTACATGTAATGTAGGTGGGGTCCAGGTGAATGGGAGAAGAATTGATGAGTATGTGAGAGAGAATGGGAACTGATAAGAATGCTGAGAGGTTGCATATTCAGGGAGGCAACTAACCCCCTTCACTGTCAAAAGTTGTGGAGTTACACAGCACAGAACAGGTCCCCTGGCCCAACTCATCCATCAACTGGTAATTGGCATTCAGGACTAGTCCCATTTGCCGGCATTTGGTCTACATCCTTTTTCTAATGCCTTCCTGTCTCCAAATGTCTTTAATAATAAGGAAGGATTTAACCTTTCCAGCTTTTGGGCAATGATGACACCTCCATAGGTTGATGGTGCACGACAGGATGATGGCAATTCAGTAGGACATTGAGTGTGGGTGGCTTCTGTGGCTTGACGGTGGCTTGCCACTTACCTGAATGTTGTGCAGATTATGCTGCAAGGAGGCATGTGATGTACAGCCTGTAGATTGTTTTTCCAATGGCTTGAGTTCAGCAGAATCAAGCGGATACCTTCTCAACTGACCCATCTGAATGAAGACCATTTTTTCCCTTTCACTCCTGTGCTTCACTGTATCATAAAAAATTTATGTGGAATTTTTGAATCCTTTTGGATTAATTAAAAATGAAATGAATCTTGGTAAATATATGAATTTATTTTAGATTTTGCAACAGAAACCCATGTTTCCAGAACAGTGCCGAATTATGAACCATCTTGAAACAAACACACAAAAGTTATACAAATGTGAGTGGTTGTGACTCGAGAGTATTTGCAGTCCTTCAGGTTATGGAGCCATCATTGAAAAATGTGAAAAACTGCTGTGGTTCCCCTCCTGACTGCTGCGTATTGATCCGTACAGTAACGGTGGAGAGTAGGTGAAGAACATCCAAATAGAGTGAGATTACTCAGCCCCTGAAGCCCATTTTGTGTTTCGTTTAAATCATAATTCTGCAACAAACCAGTTCCACTTTTTTTTGTATCCCTCAGAGCCTTGCCATAGCCTATCAATCTCCTTCTCTCGAGCACCAGTTATCCCATGGGATCTCCTATTGCAGTGGTTCTCAACCTTTCTTTTTTACACTCACATTCCGCTTTAAGTAATCCCTTACTAACCACAGAGCACCTACAGCAACCTATGCCATAGGTACTCTGTGGTTAGTAAGGGATTACTTAAGGTGGTGTGTGAGTTGTTTGGTGGTTCAATTCTCATCTTTCCTTTCCTGCCCTTGTCCAGTTATCGCCTTTTGCCTGTGGGCCTATGCTCCTCCACCCGCCCTTTCTTCACTCCTCCCCAGCCTCTTTATTCAGGTACCTGCCTGCTTTTTACTAATACCTTGAGGAAGGGCTCAAGCCCGAAACGTCAATAATATGTTGTTACCTCCTATGAATGCTGTCAGACCTCCTGAATTGCTCCCCTACAATCTTATGTTTTTACTACAATCACAGACTTTCTTGTTTCGGAGTCAAAATCAGAATTTATTGTTATGAACATTTCGTGAAATCCGTTGTTTTGTAGCAGTGTCACAGAAAAAAATATTACAAAATAAATAAAAATGAGTGCAAGAAAAAAATGAGGCAGTGTACATGATTCATTGTTCATTCAGGAATTGATGGCAGAGCAAAGAAGCTGTCCTTGTGCCGCTGAGTGCTCACCTTTCGTCTCCAGTACCTTTTTCCCAATGTTGACAGAATGAACAGGAGGTGGGGCCCCTTGAGGATAGAGGATGCTTTTTTTAAGAATCTGTCTCTTGTAGATATCCTCGAAGGAGTGAAGTCTGGTGTCCGTGATGTCACAGGCCGAGTTAACAACCCACTGGATTTTTTTTATTCTGAGAGTTGGCACCTCTGTACCAGGCAGTGGTGCAACCAGCCTGAATTCTCTCCACAGTGCACCTGTAGAAGTTTACGAGAGTCTTCAGTAAAGTACCGAATCTCCTCAAACGCCTCACCAAGTATAGCCGCTAGTGAGCCTTCTTCATGATTGTATTGTCATGGAGGCTCCAGGACATATCTTTAGAGAACATTGACACCCAGGAATATGAAGTTTTTGACCCTCTCTACAACTAAGCCCTCAATGAGAACCAGATTGTGTTTTCCTGACTTCATCCTGAATTCCACAATCATCTTCTTGGTTTTGCTGACATTGAGCGCAAGATTGTTGTCGTTACACCATTCGATGATCTGACCTATCTCCCTCCTGTGCACTTTCTCATCGCCGTTTGTGATTCTGCCGACAACTGTGGATAGCACTGGAATTGTGCCTGGCCACACTGTCGTGGGTGTATAATGAAAAGAGCAGTGGGCTAAGCACACATCCTTGAGGTGCGCCTGTGTTAATTGTTCTGACTGTGGCCTTCCAATGAGGAAGTCACTAATTGACCTCAGTACAATGTACAATGGGACATTATGTAAGAAAAATAGGGGGTTATGGACTGTGAGGGAGGGAAGTT
The DNA here is from genome assembly GCF_036971445.1 of Narcine bancroftii. Classification (NCBI taxonomy): domain Eukaryota; kingdom Metazoa; phylum Chordata; class Chondrichthyes; order Torpediniformes; family Narcinidae; genus Narcine; species Narcine bancroftii. The sequence goes on along the minus strand of NC_091470.1, from coordinate 17,507,208 downwards.
TATATTGACCATGGAGTAGGTTTATATAGGTCAGCTCAACATCATGGGCCAAAGGACTTATATTGTGCTGTGAAATAAATTTAAGCATTCTGTACAGCCCAATTTACACCCAGTTGACACCCAATTAACCTACACCCCCGGTTTATTTTAAACAGTGGGAGGAAACCGGACCCCCCCCCGGGAAAAACCCACGAAGACATGGGGAGAACGTACAACAGACAGCACGGGATTCGAACTCCAGTCCTGATCACTGGCACTGTAAAAGCGTTGCTCTAACTGCTACGCTAACTGTGCCACCCTGTACTGTTCTGTGTTTTGGCATCCGTGGGGAGAAAAGGTCAGCTAGAGTTTCAGATTGAGGCCCTCTTTTTAAGCCTAAATATAATTTAAAAGCAGCATGATAGCATGGGGTGGTTTGGTTAGTACAGCGCTATTGTAACTCCAACAATCCAGGTTCAAATCTGCAGCTGCCTGTGAAGAACTTCCCATGCGGGTTTAATCCCACATTTCAAAGATGTTTGGGGTTTGTAGGTTAATTGGTCACATGGGTGTGTTTGGGCTCATGGGCCGGAAGGCCTGTCATGTGCTGTATCTCTCAGCAGAAAAAAAATCAGATGAGCTTCAATTATGTTTTCCAAAGCAAAGCAAATAGGAGATGTATTTTCTTGGCTGTTTTGGCATTTGG